>NC_088931.1:40247500-40280000 GCF_038396675.1 Hydra vulgaris
TATATATATATACATATATATATATATATATATATATATATATATATATATCAAACGCATGCGGTTGCACGCCTTGTTTGTCCACGTTTAGAGTAACTTTTTTAGACTAACTGACCACGGCAGTTGGCATCTTTTAGCTTACAAAGCGTTTCAATAATTTGCAGCAAAAAAGCTAAACTTATTTTAATCCATTTATTTAATCATAAAAATATGAAAATTTACAATAATATTTATAAACTCACATAAATAAGGTTAGGTGTCACTCATATAGTTAAAAACTAGTCAATGGAGTGACACCTGAAAAAAAAAAATTTTTTTTAAATAAAACACAGAAAGAATTATAAATAAGAAAAAAATAAAAATAAAAATTTTTTTAAGAAAAAAAAAAAAAAAAGAAAGAAAAATAAAGCACTAATAAATAAAGATGATATTAATAATTGCAATAATAATATTAATAATAATGTGAATAAAAAAACAAATAGTAACTATATCATGATAACTTTACTAAAAATTATAACTAATGGTAAAAATAATTATAGTTAAGTTTATAACTATGACAGAAATTAATAAATAAACATAACAATTGCAAAAATTAGGAGAATAACCATAAAAACTATTACTACAATTGAATCACTATCACTATCATTATAAACAATATTAATAAGATTTGAAAACAAATATAAATTAATGATAATAGGAATATTAGTAGAGTTAAAAAAGACAGTATAAAATAAAAGTAATAATAGTTTTATAAATACAGTAATATAAAAAAAGCAATAGTAATAAAAGATAAAATTAATATTCATTAAATATATACTCAAATATAAATTTCTTAATTTGGTTTCGATTGAGAAGAAGAATGTTAGTAATAAAAGGGTATTTAGTTAAAATCTTTTTTTTTATAAATGGTATTATCTGGTTCCAGTGAGAAATACATTGATTTTTAATAGAGAGCTTGCCATATTTGATAGTGCTGAAAAAGGAAGTGTGCAAGTTAAAATTTTCAGTATTTCAAGTGTAATATTTGTGTGTGTCACTTGTTTTAATAAAAAAATTATTGAACGAATTTGGTAGCTTATTTTGAAGAAAATCAATCACAAAAAGACAATTATAAAGCTTTACAAGATCTTGAAATTTTAGAATTTTTAATTCAGAAAACCTATTTTTGATATTAGAGCGTAAGGGAGAAAATGTCATAATTCTTAAGGAAGTGCGTTGTAAACTGTTTATACGATGTAATAGAAAACTACCTTTTTGACCCCAAACAGTGCAACAATAACTTAGATGTGAGAAGAACAAGGAATAGTAAATTGATATTAAAACATGTTGGGGAACATAGTGTCGTATTAATGACAGCATACTATTGGCACGTGAGAGTTTTTTATTTAATTGAATTAGTTGATAGTACCACGGTTTTTGTCAAGAAATATCCCGAGGTATTTTATATATTTAGATGGGAAAAGTCTTTTACCATTAATTCTAATTTTCACATTATTACTATCAATCTTTTTTTTTTGGAGGGTGAAAAATAATAAATTCAGTTTTATTGATATTTAGGAAAAGACGGTTACTATTTAACCAATGACACAAATGATGGAGATCTGAATTAACTTTTTTACAAAGCTGTGCGAGTGATTTATTTATGCATAGAAGATTAGTGTCGTCAGCGAAATGATGAACAATCGAATTATTTATAGAGTGAGGCAGATCGTTAATATATATTTAAAAAAGTAAAGGTCCTAGAACAGAACCCTGTGGTTCACCATATTTAATAACTTTACATGACGATTGAAATCCATTAATCGAGACAAACTGATTTCGATTGTTAATATAGGATGAAAACCAATCATTAGCGATACCCCATATACCATAGTGATACAATTTTTCAGTTAAAATCTTATGGTCAACTGTATCAAATGCTTTTTGGAGATCAATAAAGATGCCACAGGCAAAAGAACCACTATCAATCGCACCACGAATCATTTCAGTAATGCTAATAAGTGCATGGGAAGTAGAGTGTTTTAAACGAAATCCAAACTGACGGCCGTAGAGACACTTATAATTATCAAGAAAGATATGAGAATACATTAATTTTTCAAGAATTTTGCTGATGTTTGATAATAATGATATTGGTCTATAGTTATTGCAGTCAAGTTTTGAGTCCTTCTTATGGATTGGTTTAACAGATGCAGTTTTTAAAATATTAGGGAATATACCAGTAGTAAATGAGAGATTAAATAGTTTAGCAAGTACTGAGGAAATATCATTAGCAAGAAGTTTTAGAATAAAGGTTGGAATGCTGTTTGGACCAGAAGCCTTGCCATCATTTAGAAAAGAATAACTGATATTATTTCATTTTTTTCAGTAGGTTTAATGAAAAGAGAGTCAGGGTTTGATGTTTTTAAATATTTATGGAAGTCAGTATGAGATTAATAAATATTTTTTTGCAGTTCTTCAGGGATTGAAATAAAAAAGGAGTTAAAAATTTCCGAGATTTTAACTGGATCATTGATAATTGTGTTGTTTGAAGATATACAAGATGTATATGAGATATCATTCGAACGTATATTTAAAAGAGTTCTAATACCCTTCAACGTTGCTCTTAAACTATTGCTATTAGTAGTAAAGTAGTGAGAAAAGTGGTTTTTTTTGCTTCTTCGAATAAGTGTTACAAGTAAATTTCTATAGGTTTTGTAAGTTTTTTCAAGAATTAGTTTGTCATGAAGATTTTTTGTTTTAAAGAACTTCTTAAATATATTGTTTCGTTTTTTTATCGAGGTTAAAATTGCTGAAGTAATCCATGGTTTAAGGCTTCGAGTTAAGCCACGGTTACTTAGTTTTTTTAACGGTGCGTGTTTGTTTAGAAGAGAGTTAAAGGTAGTGAAGAAATCTTCATATGATTTATTTGTATTACTATTGGAAACTTTGATTACTTTATCCCAGTTGATTTCCAAGTAATCATTCCTGAACTCTTAACTATTTAATTTTTTGAAGTTTCGAAGAATAATATTGCTTTTTCGAGAATTTATAATTCTTTTTTTAAAAGATGAATAAATTAGAAACTGTGGCAAATGATCCGATATTCTAATAGTTAGATTGCCGGAAAAAATATCTTTAGAAGTTGAATTAGAAGATATATTATCAATTAAAGTACTTGAGTGATTGGTAATTCTTGTTGGTAAAGATTTAAAAGGAAGAAAGTTATTTGAAGCAATGGTGTTCAAATACTTCGAGATTGAATTATCGGAGCTTGCTTTTATAAGATCGATATTAAAATCACCCATTATAAAGATAGTTTTTTTTTTTTCAACAGCACATTTTTCAAAGAGAATAGCTAGATATGAAACAATAAATTCATTAATATCCATGTTAGGATGGCGATAAACACAGCCTACTATGATATTAGACTTTTTAGGGAAAATGATTTCAACAAAAACAGACTCTAAGAATTGGGGTTTATACATAAGTAAATCATTTCTAGATTTATAAACTAGTTTATTAAAAATGTAAAGTAGAGCACCTCCAAATGAAGTTTTTGTTGGAGTATGTTCATAAACATATCCACTAAGATTAATTAGAGTTGTTGGTAGTAAACCAGATTTCAGCATAGTTTCTGTAATTCCGAATATACTAAATTCATAATTTATTATAGATAAAAGTGAGGTTAATTCGTCAAAATGTTTAACTAATGAAGCGATATTTAAATGAAATAGAGAAAAGCAATTAATATTGATGCTTGAAGAGTTAAATTTTTCAATATCAATGTATTTACAATTGATTGGATTCTCAACTATGTTTGTATCATTATCATCGTTGTTATTTTGCTGATAAGTAAAGTAATTATTAAGTTGATTAAAAGTATCAGATTCTCGGGAGCAAGGAAAGAGGGAAAGGTCATTTGGCAGATCATTGAAATGTAATATATTGTCAATTGAAGTTTGAAGTAGTAGCTCATTATCCGATATAGAACTAGAAGGAAAAATACTGTTGCAACATGTAACACAGAGCCAATAATTCACGGAAGAGTTTTTTAATAAACTAAAATCATTATTATTTAAAAAACTACATTTCTTATGGATTGAACTTAGGCAGTGATTGCATTGAAGTGAATGATGATTAGCACGAATAATTTTATCACAAGTTTTGCAGAGTTTAGACATAATAAGTAGAAATTTGTTTAGAAATAAAGATATTGATATTAGTAAGATTATTACAACAGAAACAATATAACAATAGTAGTAACTATACGATAATATAACAATGGTGAAGTTTATGATAAAATCATTAACAATATAATAATAATGGATAATAATAACAATAATAATAATAACAACGATACAAAAATAGCAATAATAATAAAAATAGTGACAGTAATAACAAAAGTAGTAGTAGTAATGTATGATAAAAATATAAATACTATAAATATGACTAACGCTTAATAATAAAATATACAATTATATAGCTAATAATAATGTAATCAATAATATAATATAATAGATATGTAAAAAAGAAAATAAATTGAAAAAGCTAAAAAAAAAATTAAAAAATTAAAAAAAAATAAAAAATAAAAAGTTATTACAATTTCAAATATAACCGTAAATTTTCAAACTTCTTTAATTATTATTCATCTAACTTGACTCGCTGATGGATGGCAAATAATTAAAAGTTCTTTTTCTAAATTCTAATTTTGTTGTTGATTTTCCTTTTTTCTTTTTTATCTGTAAGCAGGTATGATCCACCGCATTCAATATAAACACTTTATTTAACTGGTTACTTATTAATTGAATAATTTATAACTTAAGTAATTTTTTAAACAAACGATTAACTTTTTGACTTTTATATATAATTTGCAAATGCTTTTATCTTCTTAATAAGTTTTATTCCTTTTATACAAATAATTTCTTTCTTCTTTTCTTTTCTTTTTTCTTTTCTTCCTATCAACCGTTAAATAGACACACCCGCCATTTGCGAACACCTTGCAGTTAGTGATTTACTTAGAAAAAAACAATTCTTAAATAGAAAAACAAAATTGTTACAAAATATCAAGCTTAATTAAATAAACTAGAAAATTTATCAATTAAAAAAAGTAAATTTATAAAAAAAAAAATTTTAATTTTTATACAACTTTTGTATTAATTTTTTTAGAGTTGTTATTGAAAAAAACATCTTTTATAACGATTTAACAACAATTGAAAACTTTCATATGCAATTTATTCACGCTTTTTTCAGTCCATATAATTAAGAAACTAATTTGCTATGTACGCTAGAACTATAAGAAATTTTGTTAATTTTTTTTCTTAAGTGTATTTGTTTATTACGTTTATTCCTTTTTACGTCTTTTCACTTTCAAAAAAGTTTTTGCTATATTTGACATTTTTTCTCAATACTTATATAACAGGAAAGTAAGAAGATAAATTGTAATTTATTAATAGAAAACATTATTTGATTAATAAATTTTGTTAATGACGGAATAAGTTAAATAAAAGAACTTTAATAAAATAAATGTATTTACTGGAGTTGATGCATGTATAAAGTTGTTTCTATTATATTGCCCGATCTCCAATGTTAATACGAGTTACTAGAGATAATGAACATAATGATTGCTCTGTTTAAAATGTATTTAAAAACTTAAACAAAAGTTTTAAATAGGCTCATAAAAATTTCGTTAAGAAAGTTTAGTAAATTAACAAATGCACTAGACCACAAAATTTTACAGCATTGTTTCATTTTTCTACATAAAAAAAAAAATTTTTCACAAATAAATAGCAATTACTTTTTTTGCTTTCCTGTGCATTGATAAAATCAGTAAAGTTTAGCAAAGACATTTGAAAAACAAATTTAAAAATTGTTCGTGTTTCTAGCGCAATTCATAAAGTATTTCCTTTATATACTGACTGAAAAAAGTTGCAAAAAATTGTATATCAAAAAAATATTTTTATTTTCGTTATATTCTTATCTATTTTTTTCCTTGACTTGTATCAATATTGGTAGTGGAAAGCAACTATTTATTATTTATTATTTTTAAAGCAAATGCTCTAAAAATAAGAAAACAAAAACAGTAAATATTTAGGTATAACATTTTTTTTACAACAATTTTCTTTTTTTATTAATAAATGTGTTTTAGCTTATTTTATTTACATTTTCTATTTCCTATAGTCTTCGGTTCTTTTCTTTTATTCTTTTATTCTCTAGTTTTTTATAGCTTTATTTTGCCGCGAATTCTTAAAACGTTTACTATATAAAAAATTGGTCAAGTTGTCTAAAAAAATTATTTTAAACAAGGTGTGCGACTGCATGCGCTTCCCAGGTAAGTTTTATATACATATACATATATATATATATATACATATATATATATATATATATATATATATATATATATATATATATATATATATATATATATATATATATACACACACACTGGAATAACTGAAGAAATTATTAAGTACTTCACATCTGTTTTCACTAATGAAATATTGACATAATACCAGAATTTGAAGGTATCTTTAATAAGCCTAATATTGGTAGGATGAGTGACTGCATCTTTACCAAGAATGATGTGAGGAAAAGACTGTATTAACTTAGAATAGATAAACCGGCTGAAGCTGCTTATATAGGGCCAAGGCTACTTTACAATATTCAAAATGAAATTTGTGTTCCACTTTACTTGCTTTATCATAAATCACATGATGATGGGGTGGTGCCAGAAGATTGGAAAAGTGCTAATGTTATTCCACTATTTAAAAGTGGTAGTAGATCAAACATAGAAAATTACAGACAGTTAGTCTTACCAGTAAAATCTATAAGCTATTTGAATCACTAATACAGGATAATACACTAATACAGCTTTAGTCAATTACCTTGAAATGAATTGAACCATGGTAGACTCCCAACATGGATTCAGAAAAGGAAAATCATATGTGACCAATTTATTGTTTTTGGAGCAGGTAACATGATTTGTTGACAATGGAGATTGTATAAATGTGATATATTTAGATTTTGCAAAAGCCTTTGATAAAGCTCCTTATCAAAGATTGCTAAAATAATTGTATAGTCATGGAATTGAAGGCAAACTTTTTCAATAGATAAACTCTTGATTGATTAACAGGGTTCAATAAGTAGTTTTGAATGGAAAAAATTCTTCTTTTACGAGAGTATTTAGTGGCATACCACAAGGATCAGTATTAGGTACAATTCTATTTATGATATATGTTAATGATCGGATACCGGTGTGACAAACCATATATTAAGATTCTCTAAAGTTAATACCAGAAGTGATGGGTTGCAACTCCAAGAAGATCTGCAAAAGCTTGTTAAGTGGTCTATTGAATGGCAAATGCAATTTAATGTTATGAAATGCAAAGTTATGAACATTGGAAAAAAGAACATTGGTTATGAACACAGCATAAACGGGGTTATTTTAGAAGAAATTGAGACTGAAAAAGACCTTGGTTGTGATGTCTCATGATTTGAAAGCACCTAACCAATGTATGAGGGCTTATGGCAATGCAAACAAAATTCTGGGAATGATAAATAGCACAATTGCCTATAAACAATCTGACAAAAAAGCAGAAGTAATCAATTCTAAAGAATTCTTTTTATAATAGTGTCAGCATATTCCACAAATGTGTGAAAATTTACAGTAGTGAAGACATTTGCAACTTCCAGTAATTTAACTTTTGATATAAATTAAAGTTTTATTAACTTGATCATTCATTTCTGATATATATATATATATATATATATATATATATATATATATATATATATATATATATATATATATATATATATATATATATATATATATATATATATATATATATATATACATATATATATATATATATATATATATATATATATATATATATATATATATATATATATATATATATATATATATATATATATATATATATACACAAATACTAAGTAATAATTAGGTACAACTACATGGTATTAAAAAAATAAGACAAAAAAATTCTTCATAAATTTAGACGCACGATACATTAGTAGGCGTAACTTATGAACCAATCAATATTTTGTGTATCCACCTTTTGCTTTAATACAACTAAGAACTCTTCTAGGCATAGACTCAACAAGATTTTTGCACATCGCTTCTGGGACCCTATACCAGGTCTCCTTAAGGACGTCCTTCAGCTGGCCAAGTGTGGAAATTTTAACCTTTGCCAATTCATGTTCAATCCAAGCCTAAATGTTTTCAATCGGGTTTAAATCAGGTGAGTATGGAGGCCACGGTATTGTCTTGATATTATTATCATTGAACCACTCCTTTGTATAGTATGCAGTATGTGGAGTAGTGCCATCTTGTTGAAGTTTCCATGGTTTATCATTGAGCATAAGCAGGTCAATTGATGGAATTAGGTTTTTTTCCAGTACTTCTATGTATATTCTTGAGTTGATTCCTCTGGTGTATGTTTGGCACATACCAACACCTTTTTTATTGAAGCATGACCAGATTCCTATCGAGCCTCCTCGACTTTGTACAGTCTGTCTTATATACCTGGCGTAATACTTTTCGTGAGCCATTCTTTTGACTGCTATGTTAAATTTGCGATTGATAAGCTCAA
This sequence comes from Hydra vulgaris, assembly GCF_038396675.1. Classification (NCBI taxonomy): domain Eukaryota; kingdom Metazoa; phylum Cnidaria; class Hydrozoa; order Anthoathecata; family Hydridae; genus Hydra; species Hydra vulgaris. Next base: position 40,256,098 of record NC_088931.1, read on the forward strand.
AGTTACTCTCATCACTCCACATAATGTTTTTCCATTGTTCTATTGTCCAATACCTTCTTTCACGACACCATTTTAGACTCCTTTGTTTATCATATCGACGCAGAAGCGGTTTCTTCAAAGCAGAGTAGACTCTAATCTTGTATTTGATAAGTATTGGTGGTTGACAAGGGTCTACCTGGCTTCATTTTCTCGCTGGCACCACCAGTGTGAAGAAAGTTTGGCTTTGTTGTCTGAACGCATTTCTCAGAAACTCCAATTAACCTGGCGATTTCTCTATTACTTTTGGTTCCTTCTTTGATGTGAGCAATAATTTGCCATCTTTCACCTTGAGTGATATGTCTTTTGCCCATCTTTTGCGTCTTTTTAGTGCAAAACTTTTGTTTATTTATTAAATAATGATTAACTAATTCCAGGTAAGTCATATTTATATAAGGTTTTTTTGCTAAAATCAAATAATTTAGGCCTATTAATAAGAAATATGGGAAAAACATATAATTGGTATAAATGGGTAATAAGTAATAATAGAGTTTCCCTTCCTTTATTAAATTATATACCAAACATAGCGGTAGCACTTTTAAATTTTTAACTTAAGTATTTTCTTACATATATGTAAAAAAAATGAGAGCGTTTAAATTTATGAAAACCACTGTATATATATATACATATATATATACATATATATATATATATATATATATATATATATATATATATATATATATATATATATATATATATATACATATATATACACACACACACACACACACACACACACACACACACACACACACACACACACACACACACACAAATATTTGAAATTTTGTCATTTCATCCTCTGTTCTACTTGTCAGATAAAAACTATATCATAGTATATCACCTCAAAACCAATGTTATTTTCTTTTTGGTTATGCCTGTTGAAAACTTATTGCACTCAGTTTTATGGCATAGCCCTGTAGCAAATATACAAAATGTTTTTGTTAAAGAAATTCAAAACTGCATATAAAAAATTGTGATAATAACTCTTATAAATTTTAATTACCCTATCCCACTGAAGCCATTCTTTTATTTTTTCATCCAGAATATCATTTCCAGACACAACTGAATTTAGAAAAGTTGGCTCTAATAAACAATTTGGGACTTGCATGTTATTTGATACCATCGTGATTTCTATCAAAACTTGATATCAAAAACTAGAATTTAAACCAATACAATATTATAAATACTTATATAGCTAAATTAAAAAAATTATACACAAAAATATTTAGCAAACTCTTTGCTCTACATAGAACATCACTTATAATTTCATACTGAAATATTGAAATAAAAAAATTTATATATCCGCTTTTTTTAAAGGTAAATTAATCAAAATGATAATTAAAATAATTTAATTTGTTGATCTAAATTATGAGCTGAGAGCTGAGAAAGCTTAGATTTTGTAGCTCAAACCCAAACCTAAGTTGATGTATATACTAAAAAAGATAAAAGCAAAGATATTGATATCTACAAACGCTTTTTTACTATTATATTGTTTTTCTTAACGCCTATATTTATATATATAGTAATGATATTATTGTTTTAGTTAAGTAAAAAACACTTTTTAGTTTGAAATACATGTTTCGAACTTACAAAGTTCATCATCAGTTTAAAATGATCAATATAAATTATTTGAAAAATTTTATATAAAATTTTGTACCAATATAAATTATTTGAAAAATTTTATATTTGTCATTTTAAACTGATGATAAAATTTGTAAGTTCGAAAAATGTATTTCAAACTAAAAAGTGTTTTTTATTTCATTAAAATTATATATATATATATATATATATATATATATATATATATATATATATATATATATATATATATATATTTAAAAAGTTTATACTTAAAATAAAATGACTAAAGAGTTATATACACATATATAAAAAATTAATAAAGAGTTTTATTCTTTTTGCATAAATACACTTAACAAAATGTTTGAATAATACTTTTAAAAACTAAATTTAATGTAGTATAGGTTGGATAGTAGGAGAGAGTGGTATAGGTTAAGATTTAGGAAGTTATATGTGAAGTTAGAAGCCTTTACATTTCTAATTCTAACTTTAACTTTATAACCTTACACTACCATTCCAATTCTCCTATCTTTTTAGATAGCATTTCAAGCACAGTTTAAGTAAATTTGGGAAAGGTTTACTAACAAACTATAAGTTATTTATTGTATAAGTTATTCATGTTTATTTCAAAAGTTATCTATGGAAATACTACCATATTTATAGATAACATTTGTAAACATATAAACATATTATTGGGATTGCTTTTATAGACCTTTTAGAAATATATAAAAGCGGAGTAGAACACTTACTTTATAAAAAGATATTAAAATCCTGTCATACCCCCTTCCTAGGTCAACTTCTTTTTTTTTGCGATATTAAAGTTGTTTTACTGTGCAAAAACAAAAAAAATTTAGATGTTGTACATGAGTGCTTGGTTTATAACAAGAACTACAGAGTTGAAACCTCACCATGTCTCAGAAAAAACTACTCATTTTTCCTTGCAGATAGATAATAGATAAAATCTGAAAAACCTTAATGGTGTTGTTTATAGATCTATTTGAAGAAAACAAATTAGTCTAGAAAGCAGTATCTGATGTTGGTGCATCTAGCTTTTTTTACAGGTGTTTTTTATATCTAATTTAAAATAGATGATGTAGGATCATTTTATTTAAAGAAAAAACCTTTTAAAAATTTGTTATAAAGTTTTTCAGAAAAATATTGAAGAGGTTTAATTATATATTTTCACAACAATTTTAGAAAACATCTTTATTTGACACCATTATAAAGATAGCAAACTTGAAATTTTAAAAAAAAAAACTAACTTTAAGAAAAAAAACTAATATTTTACTATCTAGCAACTTTCTTGCATTTTATATGTTTGATTTCTTATAGGTGATAAATTCTAAATTGAAACACTTTGACTAATTATAAAAATAAAAAAAACACAACTGCTTCAGCTATAAAAATATAAAAGTAATGGATTATAAATTTTTTTATTGGCACATAGAGTGCATACCTTTGCAAATTTACAATGTAAACATTAAAAGTTTTTTTTTTTTTAATTTTCTGCTGGTGACAATCTACTTAAATCAAACCACCTCTAAAACCATGTCACACAAATGGTAGCACTAAGGTTACCACATGTATGTTTTTTAATTTTAAAAAGGTAGTGAAAATTTTAATTTTAATAGGTTTTGCACTTTGCTCTTACGTAAAAACTGGACACCTAGTAATCATAGGTACCACAACTCTTGTCTGTTTAACAGCTTATTTGATATTCTATGTATGACATTGTATTGAATCATACAACATAATTCTTCTCACAAAATATAAATAATATAATATAAATTAAAGTATGATAGAATTGTGAAAAACCATGCTCCTGACTTATAACTTTTCAGCAACATCTCTGGTAACCTGGTTCTGAATATTTAATAACCTTAAGGTTTCTAAAATATATTTTGGACATTTAATAATAGAACACTTCACCTTAATATAAAACCTCATTAGATAGTAGACTCCAACAACATACTCAACAAGGTCCTTTAAACTATTTTTTTCTAGTTATCTTGTTAAATATGACCAACCATAAAGTTGTTCAGTAGGTTTTTTACCACTGGTTATTTTGAGAAACTCATGAGTTTCGAAAAAGGCACATAACACTTTTATAACTTTTTAAAATAATATGCATTTTTCTGAAACATATACACATATATATGTGAATAAAATAACTCTATTAAAAACATTGCATTTACTTCTTTTTCTACTATTCTAAAAAATAAATTTATATGGAAAAACTAAGAAAAACATAATAAACTTAATTGTTAACACTGTTATTGATGTTTAACTAACGATAAATTTTACAAGATATTAAAATGTAGTTTTATATTTCTTTACAGTGGTTTGATTTAATAGTTTGATTTCAGACTAAAAGTTTTTTTTCAGTTATTATAAAAAATTTAAAATATTTTGGTAATTTATTTATAACAATAATTTCAAAATATTGAAAAACCGCTTTTAAAAATCAGAGAGTGTTATTTTAATTTTATAAAATTTTGTTTTTTCACAACACTTATGTCTTTAGGTAAGAACACATCTATTGTAATCTATTGTATCTAGGTAATCTATTGTAATCTATTGTATCTAGGTATTGTATCTAGGTAAGAACACATTATATTTAGGTAAGAATACATCTATTTAGGTAAGAACACATCTATTAATATATATATATATATATATATATATATATATATATATATATATATATATATATATATATATATATATATATATATATATATATATATATATATATATATATATATTAATTAGTTTTGTAAACACTTTTGCAATAGACAATACTTAATATTATTAATATAATATTATTACAAGTTTATTAATAATAAACTTGTTAAAAGACAATTTTTTTGACAATATTATAATTTCAATACTTTTTTTTAACAGGCTTGCACGGCTTTTCTTAACAATTCTTTACTGAATTAAATATCACTGTTTTCAATAAAATGCTTATGTTTCCGATAATATTCGTAAAGATAAGTAGATTCAAAAAAAGCTATAAAAAGTAGAGCTTTTGGATGCTGTGAAGCGGAAAACTCTTTGACCGTTAACCGCTAACATAAGTGCATCTGAAGATGTGCATAATTTTTATTAACTAACACTATTATGTTAGACAACAATATATAGAGATGCACAAGCAGTGGCGTAGCTAGGTAACCAAGGGCCCTGGGGCACATTAAAAAATGGGGCCCCACTGCTATGTAAACTGATCAGGTTTTATCAAACAAAAATATGAAATGTACAAATACTTTAAAAATGTTAAGCTACTTAAGCTCTTTTTCATGCACTGCAGGGCAGGTAATAAAAATAACAATATAAATTACAATTAATACTTGGTGTAGGTTTGGCTAATAAAACGAAATAGAGAACATTCAAGGGTTTATTATATAAAGGCCGGGCCTACCAACTGACTAAATAACAATTATATTTAAAATTTTTTCCTAATTTTAGTTTTCGCAAAAGTATCAATGACTTCGTTTAAATCCAGGCTTGATGCGGTTTTGTTTTCAAATGCTATTAGCGATAAATGTCGGAATGGAGTTTGGCCCATCTTATTTTTTAAATAATTTTTTATTATTTTTAATTTGCTAAATGACCTTTCAGCTGCTGCAGAAGTGACAGGAATTGTAAAGAATAATAACATTGCTGTAAATACTTCCGTTAGGTCGCATTCTAGCACTCCATATTTGCTCATTATTTCCTAACATAATTGGTCCATGCTTGAGTTAGTTAAGGTAAAACTAGATGGTAAGTATTAATAAATTGAAGTGAAAAACTAGGGCCTATTATATCTAAATATTTTTTTTGGAGTTCGTCACACTTTTGTAATAAAGTTGCTTCATCAACATGTAATAAAAATATTGGTGTTAGAAAATCGAATAAATGACAGACTGCACTAATACCAATAAAACGTGTATCTAATTGAGATATTACTGTGTCAAGTACATTATTAATAATCTCAATTTTAAATATTTTTTCTCGGTTTGGAAATCGGTGACCAGCAGCTAATTCATCAAAATATTTTTTAACTTTTCTTTGCCTTTTGTTCTTGAAAATGGGTATCAATACCATATTTTCTTGCAGTTTTTCTGGCTTTGCACTTGAATAAATTTGCAACTTTGCTTTGGTCTCTGCTAAAACTTTAGTTGCCTCCTCCAAATTGATGTCGCATTTTTGTAAAGTTTTGGATGCATAATTGATGTCGCTCGATACACTGTGCATGAATTCGCAAAGCAACACGAACTCGAAATTTAGCATTTTTGTTTTAATACTCTCTACTTCACTACGCTCATCTTTATTAGGACTCTTTAGAACTATTTCTGATAATGCTTTGATAATATCAAAATAACGAAGTTTTATTGCAGATATCGTATTGACCCTACTGGACCATCTAGTCGGATTTAGTTTTTTAAGAGTGGTGTCCGCTTCGTCAGTGAATTTTGACAGTAGATCTCTGCGTTTGATGCTGTTACCGAAAAAGTAGTACAAATCTTACAACGTTGCGAAAAAAATCTGTATTTCCACAGAACCTCTAACGGCATCATTTATCACTAAATTTAAATTATGAGTGGCACAATGTATGTACTCTGTGTTAGGCTGGAAATTCTTAATATGTTATTGTACATCATTATACACACTACTCATCACACTGGCTCCATCATAGCCTTGCCCAAAACATTTTTTTAAATCAATATTTTTGTTGATAAATGTTGTCACTTGATTGACTAAATCTACTGCGCCATGTTTGATGGCTGCATAAAAGCCTAAAAGCATTTCTTTTACTTCTATATCAATTGGCTGTCCATTTTCCGATCTGGTTGTTACTGCATACCTTTCAACAATGCTTAGCTGATCTACCATCAATATGTCCTGTGTCGTATCCATTATGATGGCAAAAAAACGGTGACGCTCTAATTTGTTCTAGTATATGAGTTTCAAGTTTGGTTCCCAAGCTCTCAATCATTTCATTTTGAATTGTTGCACTCAGATATCTTGTAGATCCTCAAAACATAAAAAAACACAATTTCAAAAAAGTCCTGATATAAACAGTTAATAATTATAAACAAAATAAAACTTTCATTTTCAAGTTCCTTGTCGATAGTATTAGTATCGTTTTTTTCCAAAATTCATACACAGCACATGCGAATGGCCACTCGAACAACTGTGTTGTTTAATTCTTTCTGATAAATGCTTTCAATCTCGAATTCCCGTACACCAAACATTATTCCTTTGTGAAGCAAATAACCAGCAGGGTTGACAATAGGCAGCGTCTAGTATTTTGGAATAGCACAACCAAAAACGATTAACTGGCCCATATTTAGAACACGAAACGTAGTACGATTTTGAAAAACACCTATTATTCTGATTTATGTCTGTTGGAAAAGTTCCTGAAGGCTGTAAAGGCCCCATTTCAAGAATTTGACGTTTTTCGTTATCACTTAATATTTTGTTCGTGAAGTTTCCCAAGTCATAAGAAGATTTGTCGTACACATTTTCGAAAAATGTAGAGGTCTGTGGTTCCTCCAAACCCTCCGCTCTTATGTGTGTCATGTAAACATCATCCACGTTCACATGATCGGCGGCGGAGGTATCTCCAACTGCAATAATTGTCGAATCTTCTTCAGTAGGTTTCTCAACCAACACTGCAGTTACCACATTATTTGAGTCTCTATCAATAGAAATATTATGGCCAGATGTACTTGCAGAAGGCTGACTAAAAAACTTGTCAATTTTGGGCAATTCTTGTTTACTACTGTGCTTCTCTTTCTTGGCGTTGTTTGCGTTTAAATGCACCACTGGGTTTCTTCTTTTTATCCATAATTTTAGTTTTCTAATTTATTTAAACAATACAATATTAGATAATCTAATATTGTATTGTTTATACAATATACTATTATAATATACAATATATGTATATTATATTATTATTATATAATAAGTGCTGGGCAACAATTACAATTTTTAATCGCGACTAATTGCACAATTTGGTGGTTTGCTAGCATCAAGAGTCTGCGCTGCTTTTAAAGTGACACTTCAAACTTGAAGCACTACGGTGGTAAGAAAATTCAGCTTTGCAGTGGTTACAAATATCTTTATTTCTATCAACTCCACCGTCTGGAATAATTTAAAATAAATTTAAGAGTTCTGTACCTTTTTCCATTTTTTCTGTTCACACAAGATTCTGTTTCAAATTAATCTACATTAAAAAAAAAAATGTTTTACTTGAATCAAACAAACAAATAAAAAAATTTATGTCTTTACACGGTTTTTTGACAAAAGTTGCAAACAATTTACTAAAATTATTCGCTTGATTGTTAAAAAAATAACTACGTGCAAGTTAAGAACGTTTTTAAAAGTTTTTTGATTGAATAAGAGTATTCAATCAAATTCTTATTCAGTCAAAAACATTCAAAAACGTTCTAAAAATTTTACGAATCTTTTCGCTTTCAACAGTAGAAGAAATATACAACTATAATAACTTTTCCTATTATGTTAAGTATAATTATGCACATATTTATTTAGGAAGCTTATTTTATCCATAGTTATTAATTTTTTTATTTATATAAATGAAATTTTTATAAACAAACTTGACAGAAATATATGAAATAACATATCTTTTGACAATTTAATAATCACATAAACTAAAATAATTTTAGATATTTTTAACAAATTTGTTTTAGAATTGACGCGCTGCAGCTCTCAAAGGCTCACAACAAATGCTTTCATTGGTTAAAACGCGTGATGAGGCCCACCCCAAGCAGCCAGTAGCTGATTAACATCTTACTTCCTGCTGTGACCCAGCCTGGGTCACCCACGGTTTTGTGTGTGTATTCAGAAGCAATGAGCAACGGACTTTCAAAATAATAATAACAACAAATTAAAAGTACGTTAACGCGCGATAAAATAATTCTCGACTTTAATTTATTAATATTATTATTATTATATTCACTGACGACGTTAAAAGTAAAATAAAAGGAAAGAGAAACACACTGATACGCTACAAGTGTCGTTGGGGAATGACGCACATATCACTATCCGTCAAATTGACAACACTGCCAACCTACAGAAAGAATTTAGGGGAATTCCCAAGGCATAACTTTTGAATTTCTATTAACTGAGTTGTCATGATTAAAGTGGGGTTGCAAGTGGCAACCTGTCAAATTTATTTTGAAAATGGGAGAAATTTCCAAAAGTTCAGTTCGATCGAGATTTCTGGTAAGGAATCGAGGACCCTCTGAGCTTGAGGGCCGCGGGGCACTGTTCCGCTTAGCCCCTAGGTTGCTACGCTACTGTGCACAAGCGTTAATAACGTGCTCCAAATTAAATTTAATAATAGTCTAGGAGACACAAAAACTCTTTAATTTTCAATTCGCAGTTTAAAAATCACAACAATAATCAAAAAAGTTTAAAACACAGCACTTTTTAGATTATACTTTAAGGGTCAATAAACTTAAATATAAAGTTGATCGTTCAAGTTAGCGACGTCACAAGGGGTGTGGAGGGATCAGGGTAACAACATCTGTTTTTGCCATGTCTAATAATATCTGTCCTACAACATCTGTAAATATAATGAGGTTTAATAACATCTGTCCAAAAATATCTTATTTTCACTGATGTCTAATGACATCTATCTAACAACATCTGAAACTTCGTTGATGTCTAATAACATCTGTGCAAGAATTAAATGAATATTACAGATGTAGTTACATCTTTTAAATTATCAAAGTGCAACTACATCTTTTAACATTTGTGCAACTACATCTGTGGATTCTACAGATGTAGTTACTTCCATTAAATTATCAAAAAATAATAACATCTGTGCAACTACATCTGTGGATTCTACAGATGTAGTTAGGGGAGAGTGGGGTTATGGCAAACGCGGGGTAACTCCGAACAAGCTTGCTGCGGCATGATGGAAAATAATAGTTGACAACCTCCTTTTGCCTATTGAGATTGGGCTCCATATTCAGTTCCAGACAAGCAGTAGAATAGTATAGATGCGTTAGTTGTTTACGATATATTGATTCTTACTTTTTCTCTTAGTTTGATGTAATTTTTGCTTACGAAACATTTATGTATAAGCTATACTACGTTTAAAAAACCATTCATTTTTAATGTTGTTGCAAAGTATCATATCCATGGAGTTTTTAGCACTTATTCTATTTCGGGTATGTTAATACTACCTCAATAGATTAACTGTATTTCCTTTGTTTGGGTTGCAGGGAAATAACGAACGACCTTAGTGGGGTAATCTCGAACGCTCCTAAAGTATTCTAGCGCATCTGATATCACGGACATACAGACGTTTCTTAAATTAAGATATTTTATATTATTTATTTTGTTAATTATCGTAAAATATCAACAATAAATAATGATTTTGAACCAAGTTAAACATTCATATATATATATATATATATATATATATATATATATATATATATATATATATATATATATATATATATATATATATATATATATATATATATATATATATATAAACTAAATGTATATATATGTGTATATATATATATATATATATATATAGGTAAACTAAATATTATAAATTTTATATATATATAATATATAGATATATATATATATATGTATATATATATATATATATATATCTAAACTAAATATTATAAATTTTATATATATATATATAATATAGATATATATATATGTATATATATATATAAATATATATATATATATATATGTATATATATATATATATATATATATATATATATATATATATATTCTCTCTCTCTCTATATATATATATATATACATACATATATATATATATATATATATATATTCTCTCTCTCTCTCTCTCTATATATATATATACATACATATATATATATATATATATATATATATATATATATATATATATATATATATATATATAAACAAAATGTATATATATGTATATATATATAAACTAGATATATATAAATATATGTATATATATATCAGTTGCGGATCCAGCATTTTTTGATCATTGAGATAGCTAACTTCCAGACATGGAGCTAACTCCAAACATTTATATGTTTATACTTATGTCAAATAATGAGAGTTTGCAAAAAATTGCGATGATTGGTGGCTGGGAACAAAAAAGCCCCAAAATTTTTGCAACACCTGCCCCAAACGTGAGAGTAACAAGTTGATAAAATATTTTTTGTACTATTCTCAACTAGACTTATATTCATTGATAATTTTTAAGTTTCATAGTATTATCTCTCAGCGTTCAAAAATTATGACCATTTAAAGTTTAAACCCCCCTCGATTTGAGGGGGTTGTAATTTTTATATGGTCATAATTTTTGAAGGCTAAGAGATAAAACTATAAAACTTGAAAATTACCGATGAATATAAGTCTAGTTGAGAATAGTACAATCATCGCAATTTTTTATATATTATATATATATATATATTAGTATATATATATGTATATATATATAATATATAAATTTATATATATATGTATATATATATATATATATATATATATATATATATATATATATATATATATGTACTCTTTAAAAAGCTTCCATGTGTTCAATGAATTTGTTATATATATATATATATATATATATATATATATATATATATATATATATATATATATATATATATATATATATATATATATATATATATGCAGTAAATAGTCTAAAAATCTGTAAATAACAAAGCCAATACTAAGCAAAATACTAAAGAGCTTCCACATGTTCAATGAATTAGTTTTAAATTGTTTGGTGCCAATGCTAGTTATCTTTAGTACACATTTAAATTTGTGTTATTTTAATTTATTTTTTATTTTAGATGCCATAAAATTATTATAGAAAAACTGAAATAAAATATAGACTAGAGGATTTACAAAAGGCCATAAAAGACGTGAAAAATAAAACTTTATCATTGAGTCAAGCTCTTTTGCTTATTCTGTGCCCAAAACCACTTTATTTGACTACCTCAAAAAAGAAGTTATAATACAACAGAAATGTGGAAGAAAATGGTTCATAGATGCACAAGAAAAAGAATTAAAATAATATATTTTCAAATGTAGGTTTTTTATGGGTTAACAATTGAAATGGTGCGAAAAATTGCTTTCCAATTCGCGGAGCAAAATAAGCTAAACCATAAACTTAATAGTACAACCCAATTAGCAGGTAAAGACTGGTATTATTCCTTCATAAAAAGACATTCAAATATTTTATTGAAAAAACCTGAGCCCACTTCATTAAACAGAATAAATGGATTTAATGCAACAGAAGTAATATTGTTTTTTGAAAAACTGGAAACTTTACAAAAAACGTATCACTTTGACCCTAATCATATATATAATGTTGATGAGACTGGTATTTCTAATGTTCAACGAAATTCCAAAATCTTAACCCCTAAGGGCCAAAAACAAGTTGGCATGGCAACCAGTGGGGAAAGGGGCTCAACAACTACAGTTGTTTGTGCATTCAGTGCTTCAGGAAAGTATATTCCTCCATTTTTCGAATTTAAAAGAAAATGCATGAATGTTCAGTTGTTGCGGGGGGGGCAATGCTGATATGTGTGCTACTGTCAGTGACTCAGGTTGGATCAATGAAAATTTATTTGTGGACTGGCTTAATCACTTTATCTCACTTACTAAACTAAACAAAGACGAACCTACATTATTAACCTTAGATAACCATGAGCACCATGTAAGCCTTGATTGCTATCTACTCTGTCGTAGAAATTGTTAGAGTTGTATTGTTATTCCTTCCACCACACACTTCCCATCAATTGCAACCATTAGATTTAACATACTTTGGTCCTCTCAAATCTGCGTATAATAGGGAATCTGATATTTTTATGGCAGCAAACACAGGGCGAAGAATTACTCAGTACGAAGTTGTTGAACTATTTACAAAAGCATTTAATCGTCTCAGTAATATTGAAAAAGCAGCAAATGGATTTCAAGCAGCTGGCATTTATCCGTAAGATCCAACAAAATTCAATGATTTATTCCCAATCAGTACCTTTGCTCCTGAAAAGTCATTACTTGATAACATTCAGAGTTCAGAAAACCAGGTAAACGAAATGAATCAATCAGATACTCAAGCCAAAGCATCTGAAGTGTTCGTTAATCTGTCATTGCATCCTTCTGGTGTAGGTTTTTCACCTGATGTGAATGTAGTCCCTAAACTGGTACCAATAAGATCAAATCAGTCAATATCTCTTTTCAATATTGTCTCTGTACCCGATTTCCCAAAAAGGAAAACCAGAGAATGTCTACGATAAAAACATTCGACTATTATTACTAGTTCTCCAATGAAAGATTTTTTAGAGAACAAGCTACAAAAGAAAAGTAGGAAGGAACAAGAAGTAAAAATGACTAATGGTAATAAAAAGAAGGAACGGAACAAAATTAATAAGTTTGAGGCTATTTGTGTACCAATAAAAAAGAAAATAGCTAGACATGATAGTGAAAACTATTGTTATTGTTTAATTTGTGAAGAAAAGTATCATGATCCGCCCACGGAAGACTGAATTATGTGTTACAAATGTAAGTCCTGGTCCCATGAGAAGTGCACAAGTGGTGAAAGCACATCTAGAGGTTTTATCTGTGATTTTTGCACTTAGTTATTGCATGCAGCATTTTATTTGCTTTGATTAGCATTTATTGATATTTGATTTTTAACATTAGATTCAATAACATTTTATTTGCTATTACTTAACATTGTTTTTGATTAAATTTGATTTGGTTTAATTAACATTTTATTTGTTATTACCTAACAGTGTTTGTTATTACCCCACGGTATGTTCGGAATTCCCCCACATACGTTAGGTAATTCCAAATACCAAAGGTTTTATTTATGATCGAATTTTTTATTTTATAATAAGATGTATGAAAATTGCTTTTGAGTTCTTCTGACTGAATAGTTAGACTAAACGATAAGCAAAAAATATGATCAATTTAAAAGCAAAAAATATGATCGACTTAGTTGTCTTTTATTCGCAATCCCCCTTAGCTGTTCGCCAATACCCCACTCTCCCCTACATCTTTTAAATTATTAAAGTGTAATAACATCTGTGCAACTACATCTGCAGATTTTAAGATGAAGTTATTTTTAAGATGAATTAACTAATAATGCATTGTTTTAGCCAGATGTAAATACGTATGGGTTTTTTTCAGATGTAGTTACATCTGAAAAAAATATTAACTAATAATGCATTATTTTAATCAGATGTTATTACATATAGAAACTTTTTCAGGTGTAACTACATCTGGAGAAATTTGTTCCAGATGTTATTGGATTTGGAGAAAAATTACCAGATGTAGTTAAATCTTTCTAAAGTTGTTGTTAGGGGTCGTTGAATTTTTAAATGATATTGGACAGATGTTATTAGAGTAAAAGAAAAATACAGATGATCTTGGACTCTACAGATGTTGTTCGACAGATGTAGTAATCTTTTACCGTGTGGAAGAGAATGTGGATCACACCAAGAGAAACCATCACAGAGGTGACACCAATTGGTCACCAAAATGAAAAATCTTATTTGTTTATCAATTTGCGTGGCGCAGTAGTTAGAGTTCTGCTTCGGAACCAAGAGGTTCGACCCCCAAAAAGCGACATTGCTAAGGAAAGAGGCGTGAACTTTCTAGTTATGCTCCTCTACGGTGCTCTGTGATAAGACCGTAGAAGCTTCTAGGAGTACCTTAATCCATAATTGAACAGCGATAACAACAAGTATTGGTACCAGCAAGTAATTGTAATTCTGTTGAGAATTATTTAAAACGTTGTTAACATGTTAGGATTTATGTAATTTAATCCATTTAGGAATACTATATTACTTTTTTATTGCTCTAGTAAGCGAGGCCGTAACAAGTTGCAACAAAATTTTTAAAACTACACTACCATATATATATATACATTTATTTATACATATACATAATAACATTTTATTTAAAAGAAAAAACTAAAACCTTAAAAAATAAAACAAATATTTATCAAAACTTCATTAAATTAAACAAAAATCAAACTTAGATAACAACAAAAAAAGAATTTTCTAGAAATAAACTTTCATGAAAAACAATAAAGTATTAAAGAAACAAAAGAATTAATTTCATTTCGATTCAACAAATCTTAAATGATTTTTTTGTTGTTGATGTAATATGGTTTTTGCTTTCTAGAATTAATTTATTTGTTAAAAAACGGCTATTATTTCAGAAAAAGTTTTAAAAATGCGTAAAATTAATAATACCCTTAGTTGTTTTATGATTCAACTTATCCTAAGCAATTTAATGCAACTTACCATGTAGGCATCATGAATATTCTAATCAATGTGTATAATTATTTACATTAAATAAATCTTTTTTTTTTTAACTTTTTGTGTTAGCAAAAGATTTTTTGACTTACCATTTTTTTATTATAGTCATATGACTCCAACATTTCAAAATTACATTTCAAAAAACTTTTAAATGTAAAAAAAAATTAGAAATAATAAAAAATTTAGAAAAAATAAAAACCATTCTTTAAAACGCACTGTTGCAACTTACCCCTGCAACCATCATCGGTCTCATTTAATTGTAACTTTATTAAAAAAAAAAAAAAAAATTTTAATGTCGTTAACTTTTTAGGATTCAAATAATTTAATAAATTTAGAAATATTATTTTACACATACATATGAATATCAGTTATTTAAACCCGTTTTAATCTTTTTTTTTAATCAAATTTAGCAAATAGTATAAAAAGTTTTAACCTTTGAAAATAAATAAGGTTGTAACTTTCATATTACCAAAATCGTAATAATCGTGAGAAGATTCTTTATGATCAAATTTTTTTTTGACAGGCAACAAAAAAACAAATAAAAACCTTGGCAACAAAAATAAAAATCAAAAAATCTTTTATTTTATGAAATTTATATTCATTAAGTAATGCCAGGTTTTAATCTCACATAAAGGGAAAAAAAAATGTATATATACATATATATATATATATATATATATATATATATATATATATATATATATATATATATATATATATATATATATATATATATATATATATATATATATATATTAGGGTGGAGTGAATTTTAGTTTTTTTTACAATTCGTTTAGCCTGGGTGTGCAAAAGTTGTCTATTCATTTCAGAAATACTCTGGAAAAATATCAATGCTCTAGGAAATTATCTTGAGGTTCCTCAAGACCTTTAAAATTTTAATTGGTCCCTAATATTATGTAAAAAAAAATTTTCAAAAGTATGTCATGTTGGGTCTCAAAAGAAGCAAAATTTTATAAAAATTTCAAAAATAACAATTATTTTTTTAAAAATTATTATTTAAGATTTTTTTGAAATTTTAATTTAAAAAAATAAACTTTTTTCGTTTTTAGTTTAAAAGGTCATTTTTTCTGCAATAAACTATAAAATAACAATTTTTTTTTAAAAAAATAATTGTTATTTTTGAAATTTTTATAAAATTTTGCTTCTTTTGAGACCCAACATGACTTACTTTTGAAAAACTTTTTTTTACATAATATTAGGGACCCATTAAATTTTTAAAGGTCTTGAGGAACCTCAAGATAATTTCCTAGAGCATTGATATTTTTCCAGAGTATTTCTGAAATGAATAGACAACTTTTGCCCACCCAGGCTAAACGAATTGTAAAAAAAACTAAAATTCACTCCACCCTAATATATATATATATAACCAAATTTTCTTTTAAGCACCAAAAATGTAAATAATTTCATAAATAATTTTTTAATTTTTAAAACCATTTTATTAATAAAAAACAATAAATGTTTCGACTAACACTAATTATCTTCAGTTAAAATTAAATATTTAAAATTTGTTAAAATACCTGTAAAGGTGTTTAAAAAAAACATTACAAAGTATAATTACTCTTGTACAAACTAACAATAATATAATTACAAAAATACAATAAAATCAATTAAAA
The DNA here is from genome assembly GCF_038396675.1 of Hydra vulgaris. Lineage (NCBI taxonomy): Eukaryota > Metazoa > Cnidaria > Hydrozoa > Anthoathecata > Hydridae > Hydra > Hydra vulgaris. The sequence goes on from NC_088931.1 coordinate 40,272,692, forward strand.
AGTTTATCATGTCATACTAAAGAAATAAAAAACAATAAAAGAATAGGTTAAAAAGAAGCGCAATATGTATGAAAAATAGCAGCGAAACAGAGTTAACCTGTGGTTAACCTATTTATTCATACCAGGTTTTAACCATTCTATAAACATACCTTCTTTAAGTTTAACTTAAATTTGTTAGATGCCGAATCTAAAACAGAAAAACCCTTATCACTTGTTTGCATGAAACAATTTTCATTAGCGTGGAGATGTTTATAGATGTGAGACTTTTTGTCCTTCTTGTAATGTTCAGATATCCGGGTCATGAGATGGCGAGTAGTTTCGCCTATATAACAGGAGTTGCATCCTGCACATAAGAATTTATACACCACGAACGATTTAAGCTTCAGGGGAATAGGATCTTTAGAAGAAAAGAATTTAGAAATTTTCAGTGAGGTAAATAATAATTTAATGTTTGCTGAACGGCAATATCTTTTAGCATTTTTTTCAATATCAATATCAATTGCAATATCTTTTAGCAATTGAACTCAGTCTTTTTTTAGTTGAATCAGATATTTTTCCCAAAACCGGTAGTTTAAAAAAAGATTCTTTGATTTTTGGTTGTGGTGGAATATTTGAATTAATCTTGTTTAAATAGGAGTTATATATTTTTTAAATAGGCCTAGATGGATACATGTTTCTTTGAAATACTTTAAAGAGTCGTTTATGTCAGAGTGAAACCCGAGTTAGTACTATTAATTTTAAACGTTCTATCGATTAGACTAACTCTGTATGAAAATGGAGTGAAACTATAAAAATTAGTGTGAAGACCAGAATAGGTTTTTTTATGAAAAACGGTATTGGTAACTGAAGAACTAGTTTTGTGTAGAGTTACGTCTAAAAATTTTTGCGTTTACTTTTTGTTCCATAGTAAAAGAAACAAATTGTGTCTACTATTTATTTATCTAAGAAAAAGATGTGCGTCATTTTCTGATTGGAAAGCAGTACAAATGTCATCAACGTTTCTTTTGTAAAAAACTGGTTTTACATCATTGAAATTTTTAATCCATTTGTTTTCAAAATAAGCCATCAACAAGTTGGCAAGAACAGGTGCCAGTGGAGAACCAATTTCTATACCATCGATTCGATCATAAGTTTGTTCTTTAAAAAAAATGTGTTTGCGAAGTGGCAAATTGGAATAGTTTTTTTAAATCAGTTTTAGTAATTTTAATGTTTTTGTAATGAAGCAAAATTAAATTGACTGCAATTTCAATGGTTTCTTGAAGCGGAACATTTGTGTAAAAGCTGGTTACATCGTACGATAGTAAAAAATATTTGTGGAGATTGACTTATTTCATTAAGGAAAGAAAATGAACCTTATGTACAAAGTTAAGTGTTTATTAATGAAGATAATAAATCTCTAAGAAACTTGGCTAGTTGGTCGTTATAGGTTCCAATAGATGATACAATGGGTCTGAAGTTTATGGTAGTCTGAGACGAACTTAATTTATGCCTCTTTGGAAGTCCATAGATGGGATCCAGACGGATAAATTTTGTTATTTGTAGAATCATTAAAAAGACAATTTTGCTTTTAGTTTCCTCAAAAAATTTTGAAGTTGTATTTCTCTAGTTAAGGTAACATCTTTCTTGAGTTGTTTGAATTTTGCTTTATCATTAATAATTTTATAAATACCAACTACGTATATTTCTTTATCTAATATGACGACGTTGTTACCTTTATCAGGTTTTAAACTAATAATATCCGGATTACTAGAAAGTTTTTTCAGTATTCCATGTTTTTTCAGAGTTTGCTGAGAAGGACGATAATTATAAATACAAGAATTTGCAAGATGGGAAAGCTCTGCTTTAAGTTTCCCTGAATCTTCATTATTTTTCGATTTTGTTTGAAGAAGACCGTTAATTTGTTCGAAGGAAAAAAAGATATCAGTACGTCTAAAATATTTGGGTGGAATTAAAAACTGCAAACCATTTTTAAGGATGCCCAATTCATCATCAGAGAGTTTGTAAGAGGAACGATTAGTTACGATATCGAAAACATTAAAAAGATTTGTATGACCAGTTGTTAATCGTTTTAACTTCTTTTCGTATATTTTTACAATTTCTTATATGTTTACAGTTTTATCTTTTTCTTTTTGTGTGTTATATTTTAACGCTTAAGTTAAAATAAACCCATCCAACGATGAGGGATTCGCTTTTAAGTAATCTTTTAAAATATTAATTACTTTACATAAATGCAATTTTTTTTTGTTGCGCTTTTGTTTTCCTTAGTAAACAAAAGCTTAGTAACTTAAATAAAAAATATCTTTGTAGTAACTTAGTAACTTAAATAAAAATATCTTTGTGTCTGTTAATTCAAGTAAATACTGTGTAATTATATTATAAAAAACATTTTATTGAGGTCATACTTTTCATATTATCATCTAGAACTATGTTCCATAGACGAGGTCCTATATATGAAATTGAGTAATCGGATTTTTTAAGAGTTTACTTAAGCAAGTTAAAGTATATTTCTTTTATTTAGGTACCCCAAGAGATCCTTCGGTCTTATCACAGAACACCGCGGATGAGAAGAATAGGAATTTACGTCTCCTTGCTTACCGATGTCACAAAACTTGGCCAGAGGTGGGGTTTGAACCACAGATCTTTTGTTTCCGAGGCAAGTGCGCTACCACTGCGTCACGGCTGCTCAGCGAATGCGCTACCACTGCTCGCAGCTATTAATTATCATGATTGAACCTAACTCTATAGGATTACATTCCATAAAAGTAGTATAATTTTTTTAATTTGATATATATATATTTTTTAATATTATATTTATAGTTTTAATATTTTAAAACATTTTTATAAAAATTTAAGTGGAAGTTTTAAATACATCATGTTTATAACATACTTCTTAAGCATCAAAACATACAGATTATGGGAAACAGTCTACGATTCAAATTGAAAAATATATTATATATATATAGAAAAAAATATATATATATAATCTATAGAAAGACTAAAAAATTACTCAAATTTATGTTTTTGACATGATGTACTTATTAAAAAAAAAGAAGATAATTTGTAACTAAAAGAAGAACCTTTTTCTTGATTGATTTTATTTGTCGGTTCTACGCCCTTCAATTGACAATCTAGATATTTAGATTTCCTAAATATGTTCTATAGAATTTAAATATGGGTTTTGACAAAAAGATTCCAAAACTCAAACTTTTTTTGAGTTGAAAAAAAATTACTCTATAGTTGGACGCTGCTTCGGATCATTGTCTTGCTGCAATATCCAGCCACAAGACATTTTGTTCTTTCCATGTGACGACATAACATTTTTGATAACATCTAAATATAGATTTTGATCCATAATGTTTTAAATGCGATCAAGTGGACCAATAGAATCACGACCGAATGATCTCTAAACAATTACATTGCCGTCACCATGTTTAACGGTGACATTTGATACTAAAGAGCAAGTCTCTCATGTTTTAGACGTTTCACTTACTTCGTCACGAAGTAAGACTTTAGTCATATTTACAAAGTCCAATGTAATCTATCAAATTTCTATCGAGCTAAGCAATTCTTTGATAATATTAACAGAGATGTAGTCAAGACAGTAAAGGCCAAGACCAAGACCAAGACTTAAAACTTCACTACAACCAAGAAATCAAAAAGTCAACCCAAAACCATAACCAAGACTTTGAAATTTTTTACAAGACCAAGAGCAAGACTTAGATTCTTAGAAATTTGACATAACAAGACTCATGATCACTCATGTATGTAACTATTAGGCTATTAGATGATCTATCATTTTATCATTTATGCATATTACTCTATAATAAAACATAATTACGCATGCATAATATAATGATGTTATTGCAAATTGTTCAGTGCACTGTTGCAGTCTATTAAATATAAAATTTAACAAAAAACTAAAAGGTTTCTTCTATTGCTAAAAACAAAATGTACCGATAAAAAATGACGTATGATCATCACACTGTGAAATTAAAATTAGCACACAACCTTAACAGTGGCAAAAGCAAACATGCTATGCTTTTTTTTAAACTATAGTATCTTTAGGTTCCAAAAAGTATCACTTAACTTCCTAACTTAAATAACACGTTAATCCTAGCAGTAATAATTTATTATTAATTACTAATCCATCTGTTGTGTTGACAGCTTTTGTAAGGATCAAGAAAGTAAAAGAATGTTAAGGTCCGAGACCAAGACCAAGACTCCAGGGTTTTAAGATCAAGACCAAGACAAAAACCAAGACAGTTAAATATGAGTCTCAAGACGTTTCGAGACCAAGACTTAAGTCTCTAGACCTACATCTCTAAATGTTAATGGTTTCTTGGCAGTATAGTGACCAAAAACATTATCCTGTTGCAGGCGATGTTTTTCAGTATCTACGGTGCACTTAACACTATAATTCTTGCTCAAAATGCAATTCAATTTGAGACTTTATCGAAAATCTAGTTTGTTTATCTTTGTTATTTTTAAGTTTAGTTTGTTTGTCTTTGTATATTTAAGTTATCTTTGGTTTTCGTAAAAAATGTTTGTTTTTACATGACCTGCAGTCTCTATATTTCTTAACTAGTACGCTAGTTGTTGATTTAACCACATTATAAAGCTTAAAAATTTGCTTATAAGAAATCTTATAATAAGCCTTAAAGTTTCATTCAAAAAATTTAAGGCTTTTATCCCGAAATTATGTAGAATACTAGTATTGAGGTTAACCATGTTACATGTTGTTAAGGAACTTTTTGATTCCACTTCTTTTAGAAAATTCAAAACTGATTGTTTCATTGTTGCCAATTAAATTTAGTGGTCATTTTGCATCATGTCTGCAATCTATGTGTTACTTGCCTTGATCATCAAAGAATTTGATTAAACCAATTTTATTAAAATTGTACAAATGATTTGAATTTTTTTAATATCTGCTTTGATGAATTCATTTTGCGTGTATTGAAATACTTTGCTACTAATTTTTGCGTGGAAGAAGCGACTCTGATTGATGAAATATTGCCAACGGCTTAGATGCTCAACTATTGATATGACATAACTATTATTGAACTGTTCGATTGATAAAAATCTTGTACCATTTTCTGCCTTGTGTATTGCTTGGAAACAGATGAAATTAACTTTGGCGTTGCAAATAGTTGGTAACTAATGTAATGACATTTATGTAAGTTCTACCAAAGCCTTAATCGGATGATTTGATTAGCTTATCTACTAGGGTTGGCTCAAGTTGTTGAAGAAATCTTTTGTCTGAGCCGCTGCCAAATATTTTATTTATGTCGTGGACATGTCTCACCAATTTTGATATACAAAAAAATTTTGAGAACTTATTAGTCTCGAAAGTTTTTTAAACTTCTTCAAAAAGAAAAATCTATTATAAACTTAATTTTTATTTGTTGTTATTTATTCTCAAATGCATAGCAATCCTTAAATCATTTTTTTTTAAAATGGTTTTACCATCTCTAAAGCATGTTTAGTTCCAAAACTGTCGATGAATTTAAATTTTATTTAGATTTTTTTCCTTGACTCCAATCGACTTTAAAAGTTTGATATTGCAATGTCTTAAAGTTGGATCATAGTCATAAGAGTTCTTTTTATGACTATGGTTTGATCTTGCTCTGTCAAAGATTTATAACACCAAAAAATTCTGCCGCAGTATTTTAAATTAAGTTAATTATATCTTTGATAGTTAAAAGAAAATTTTTTTTCTCAAAAACTGTTATATGGCCCAGATAAGGTAAGAAGTCTGCTTGAATTATGGTCAATCATATTTTTAAAAACGACTGCATTTTTTCTTTTTCACAAATTAAACTTGTTATCCTCTCCTTTCTTTAAAATGCTTTTAAACCTAAATTTATTGAATAAAATGCAACATTTTTATAAAGTTTATTTTGAGAATAGAAAAGACTCAAAAATGAGCAAAGAGGTTAACTTTTAAGGTCTTTAGGGCGACACTAACAAAAATATTTAAAATTAATTTTTTTCTAGATCATATCTGCATTTTCGATTAAAATATACTTTTTTCCAAATAATAGTTTACATTTTCGTTTGCTTAAGAATATACGCGGCGCGACGTAATTTTTTATAGCCTAGCAAAAGTGTTATTTAGATTCCTAAAAGTGTTAACATTTTATGGGAATATTTATGAGATTTTTAAACGTTTACAAACCTCATAAATATTTTGCGCCAAGAAATTTTTTTATGAAATTAAACCTTATTGACAAACTGATAAAAATCTTTAATTCGTCACTGCTTAAAATATTGATTAGAATAATTTCTTAATGCAACAAAAAAATGTTTTAAAAAGCTAAAAAACCTATCCTAAATACGCAAATAACTTTTTCTTTGCAATGGTTTTGTCCCTTATTAAAATCAATTTGCTTTTTTTCAACGAGATTTTCATCTTTATCAAAAATGTTTGATAAAGATGAACATCTCGTTGCTTAAAAAATTCTGAGAGTCAGTGCAATCGCGATAAAACGTAAAATGATACATAGCTTTATGACGCATGGCGGATATCAAAAGGAATAATACATATATTAGGTTTGTTATAATGAGTCACAGAATTCCTTGCTTATTACGATTCTTATGTTTTTATTTATTATATTAAAAAAATAACTGCACAACAATTTTGAGGGAAAAACTTCTGACAAGACCCATTAAACAATATTAACCATTTAAACTATTTTATATATATATATATATATATATATATATATATATATATATATATATATATATATATATATATATATATATATATATATATATATATATATATATATATATATATATATATATATATATATACACACACACACACAAATATATATATTCATTATTGACTATTGACAGTTAAAAAAGCATTATGAAAGATTAGTATTGTATTATCATATTAATATTAGTGTGGCAACACTATCCATCCTTACAGGTATAAAAAATTTTGAAAGAAAAATTTCATTATTTATTAAGATGTTATTTATTATAATGTTATTATGGTTTCAAAAAAATATTCAAACCGCAGTACTTAAAAATCATAACCAAATTACAAATACAAAATTGTGAAAACTTATGATAATAATATTTACATACTTTAGTTTAATATAAAATACAAAAAAGAAAAATTATTAACAAAATGAAAACGCTAAATTTCCCACAAAAACTAATATCCCGCAAAATATATAAATAGTAACAATAAAAAAATGTGTAAACTTTTTATCTGTGAAAATATACACTCAATTCCAAAAGAAAAAACAAAATAAGAAAATTTTGAAAACAGATTTATAATACTTTATAAAGATAA
>NC_088931.1:40285000-40410000 GCF_038396675.1 Hydra vulgaris
AGCTAGGGATCCGTAGTTCAACGCCTCTCTGGGCAAGTTTTATAACATCGGTAAGGAAGGAGGCATAAACTTCCTTTCAAATGCTCTTCCGCGGTGCTTTGTGATAAGACTGTAAGGACTTCTTTAGACACCTAAAATTAAAAAAAAAATATTAAGCAATTTTTATCTCCCAATAACTCTAGCATTGGATCGAGTATAACTTTAGTGATGGTCATTCAAATATATTGACAATTTTCGCTAAATATAAGGAATAAGAGACAAAAAAGTAAATATAAGATACATAATTCGATGCTTATTTATAAGGAATTATTCATCTAGCTTAAAAATTTCACTTTTTATTACAAACCTGAATTTTACCACATTATAAGTATAAAGTCTTCCCCAGCTTGTGGTATGCTATTATAGTAGATTCAAGAAACTTGCTATTTATTTTTAGCAACTTTTAAATATTCTATAGAGAACATTCTTAAAGAATTTCGTTTAAATTTCTTGTAAAAAAAAACTCATTCAAAGAAACCCATCTAGGGTTTTTAATGTGTACGTTGTACCCACTCGTCTGTTTGACGGGTACCCAACTTTCACAATTTGTACAACCCTAGTCTTAAAAGTTAATTCTGCGATAATATATTCCGCAAAAACTCTTAGTGTAAAATCTTTCCTAGAAGTATATTATTTTATGTAAAAACAAAAATTCCTGTGCACGCATTTACATCCAAACTTATTCAAAAAAAAAGAAAAAAAAGTGATATAGTTCAACGTTAAGTTGCGGAAAAAAAAAATCTTTTTAAAGCTGCTTTTTTGTTTATTTTGTTATAACTATAAGGGTAATATACATATATTTAATAAACATCTATATTTGAACGTCAATGACACTTTAGCTATTTCCAGGATCATTAATATTTTAAATTTAAAAAATACTAAAAAAAACAAACTACAATTTTATATATGCACTGCAATAAACAACTTCGTACAGAACATTTATGGTATCATTTTGATCACTTTTAATCTAAAATATTATTACAGCGAGAAAAAAGATTTATATTAACAAATTATAGCGTAAAATAAATATTTTCTAAATACAAATACAATATAAAGCACTTTTACTTTAATCACAAAAAATGGCTTTTTTCAAATTGAAAATGAATACTACCAGAAATAAGCTTACAGCCCTCATAAATCGGCAACAATGCTATAATAATTACTAATGTAATAACAAAATGACTCACACTCTGTCCTATGTCTAACCAACTGCCTTCATCTTGGACAAAAAAAAAGAAGTTTAATGCCATTAAATCTGTTAAGACCAAAATACAAAGAAACAACCCACGCATGGGCAAAACTATTACTTTAAAAAGTGAACAGCAGAAAATAACAACTATGACCGTAGGTATGAGACACTTAATGATTACAACTAGTCCTATAATCCATGGGTTAAATACAGTTTTAAAGCAAAGAGCCGTTGCGATATCATACGAATTTATACTTGCTATATTACCAGTTCCAAAGAATGACAAAAAAATAAAATATAAAAACATATAAGTAATGCGTAAATGCTCTAGAGTTAAAAATTGGTCCTCTCTTTTTATCTCGGACAACCACGAAAATTCTACGAAAATCCACAAAGAAAGTTGGAAAACTAAAGCTAACAAAAATAAAGCTTCATATGAAATTGATGTCAAAATATAAATAGAGAACAAAGATAAACTAACTGAGACTAATCTCGTTGGTGAATGCTTTTCAGTAAGAATTGAAATTAAAGGCATCATAATCAAAACAAGCCAGGAAAAAACTTGATTTAGTAATGGTAACCCGTTACCTTGTTGTATGTTAATAACGGTATGCATTTTAACAACTGTACATAAAATCAAAATTGCTGTCACTGTTGAAATAACCCAACCATTTTGATTTTTAATTATAGAACTAAAACTAAGTCCAGCTGTTGCAGCAATAAAAGCTGCAATAATTACAAGCAAATAGTTCTCTTTTCTGTCAATGACCGGAAACGACGGAAATATAGCAATTAATAAACAAGCTAAAGTCCATGATGTATAGATACCTAAAGTCATATATGATTTAAAATTCTTTCTAACCGGGAATTTTAACCAAGGCATTAGGCTCAAAAGTAAACTAACATATGAAAGAGCGGACCTATAAAAAAAAGCAATAACAATAATCTCAACTCCAAGTAAAATTGAAAGGATTTGAAGAATAGTACTGATGGTATTTAAGGAAGATTGCGACCATAGCTTGTTGCATAAAAGAACAATCCTGTAAAATATCTTACCTTGATTAAGACACAATTTAAACATTATTGCTGGAAATAACAAGTAAAAATATTCCCCAGATTTTGTAATAAACAGAAACGAAACACAAAAAATTACAAGCATGTAAAAAACTGTAAACAATCGTGACTGAAAAAACAATACAACAGTAGGTGTATAGTAGGTACGTGGTAATACATTGGTATATTCATATAGAATCTTCGCCACAACATAAGAAATCCATAACAAAAATCCACAATTAACTAAAAAACTTAAAAGCACACGGTTGTATTTGTGATAATATTGTATTCCTTTCAAAGTAACAACAACTGCTTGTTTGGATTTTTCTATTGAAGAAATATATTCACCAGTTGAAAGCAGGCTTGATGCTTCCATCAACTTATACGTAACTAAAGCAAAGAAAGAAAAAAATATATATTAATCAGTAATCTAAATATATATATATATATATATATATTATATATTAATCTATAATATAATAATATAATAATATAATTAATAATATAATAATATAATATATATATTAATCAGTAATCTAAAGACAAAGACATAAAATTTAAAATTCCTCATTATGGATTGTTTAGAAACTTTATGTGGTCAAAACTTTTAAACACTAAAAGGTTATTAGATAAAATTTTAAATCTGTAAATAAATTTAAATTTAATTTAGATGAATGCAGAAGCTTTTTTTTTTCCTCCAAGTTTGGGGTTAAGCCTAGGAACAACAAAAAACCCAACACTTTAAAGTTTTTTAGTCCCAGGCTCAAACCACTCCAATTTTTTTTTGCAAAAAATCCCAATTTCAAAAACTTATGGACATGTAGATTGCTTCTTTCTGAAAGTTATGAAATCTTTGACACTAAAAAAAGTTGATGTGGCAACAAAATGTATCACAGCAAAAGTTGCTGTGGCATTGGTTCATTTATACATTTTATAGAAAAATTTAAATTAAGAAAAACAAACAAAAAAAAAACAGAAATTTCCTCTATATTTTCAGGCATGAAAATGTAGTGTATTAATAACATTTAAATACTCAATATGTGATGTGAAATATCCTTTACAAATTATATTAAATGTATTCTAAAAGTTTACCAAAATATTTTTCCAAAACACTGGCTTACAAATTCTTCTTTTAATCTATGATTCATTTTAATGACATAATTATTATTTTATGAAACTCATCAGCTTAAATAAACTATGATATATTCAAATAAAATTAAAAATAAACTTTTATTAATAAAATAATTTTTTGATACACATAAAGCAGGGAGGAGGATCATCTTCGGCAAAGTATCTTTTTTATATTGTCCAACTAAGCTACTAAGCTTATCATGACTGATGAAAATGTTGTAACAAATGATTTAATTCTCATACTAGATTTTTCCATAGAAGTTTTCAAATAAAATATTTCATTATATAATGTGAATATTTTCAAATAAAATATTTTATTACATAATCCAAATGTAAATAATCCAAATTGCCAGCTGATGTTTTCTTGCCATAAATTATTGGGAAAATTTTTTTTTTTTTAACTATTGATGTTAAAGTTTAATTATCGACTTTTTAATAAAAATTTGTGTCAAAATATATTTACAAGTTTTTATATTTTTCTTTTTTTTTAATATTATATATATATTATATATAATATATTACTTTATTACATTAATAATAAAATAAACCCGCTAACCGAAAATAGTAATAGTCTATTTCTGGTTAAATTTCCTACGCAAAAAGATTTTACATAAAAAAAAGTTTTATAAAAGTTTTTGTAGACAAAAAAAGGGCCCCATAACTTCTTAGGGCTTACAGTGGCTGGAAAACTAAAAACTCAGTTACGTTCAAATGCTATTAACTACTTTTAGCACATGCTAGACTAGAATGCCTTTAACTTAATTTGTTCTGAACACTTGTCCAACAAAACTTTTTCATTTTACCATTTCTCTTCTTAACTTTATCTTTATGCCACTTGGGCTTGACTTCTCTTGTGTCAAATATTAAAACTCCTACCCATGTAACTTGCCGATCTAATTAGTTTTATCACTTCAATTTTTTTTCAAATAACTTTTTATCCATATTTCACTTTCCAAACTTTAAAATCATCTCTATTTGCATTTTAAATTAAGTTTTTAAATTTCCACTGTCATCTAGATAAATGACTATGATCTTTATGTTTATAAATTATTTTTTCAGTAACTCAATGCTTTTTTAGTAACTCAATGCTTGTAGTCTTATTAAATGTGAATTCACAATTTAAAAAACATATAAAGACTAATTAACATCCTTCAAGCAGATTTAAGTAGAATAAACTAATAAACAGATTATTTTAACCATTAATAAAAAATACTTACGCTCTTGGTCATTATAAAATTTGGTAAAATAGAGTACACTTTCTAGAACCTTTTTTTCATGTGCGTGATACTGTTCAACTATTTGTTTGACATTATCAAGCATAGCAAGAGCTTTTTGATGCATTGATATATTTAATATTTCATCTGGAATAACACCAACAGAATTAATTGGAAAATTAACACCTAAAAATATTTTACATGCATCATACTAGAATCTATATGAACATATATATATATATATATATATATATATATATATATATATATATATATATATATATATATATATATATATATATATATATATATATATATATATATAAAAGTAACAGGATGATATTCGGTAAATTAAAAATACCATCCCGCCTAATCATTGTTATATATAGAGATTTATAAAAAGGTGGCAGGATGGTTTATACTTTATAAAAAAATTACAGGATGGCATCCCACCTCACTTTGAGCACTGCATGTGTATATATATATACTTTAAATGAGCGCTTAGATAACACCCGATGTCACACTGAAATAGTCTGCTGTCAGGGATTTTAGTATATACATAGACTATCTTATAGCATGCTGCCGTAAATCAGTGCAGCTACATCGACTGAGGGTTTGGCAGGGGGTAGCAATCTTTTCTTTTATTATTCTTTTTTTTTCTTTGAACAGTATGCTATAAAGATAGGAAAAACTAGTAACAATTTGTTATCTATATACGCTATATTAGACACATATTCCTATAGCTTTGTGTTTAAAGACAAAATCAAGTACACTATATGTAAAAACCATTAAAGTTGATTAAGTAAATTTATTAAATTATATCCTTTTTTTAAAAATTAAAACACAAATTAACAGACTGTGATGTTTTTAAAAACATTCAGAAAGTTTTTATTTTTTTTAGGTAGAACATGTGAAGAGTACTGAGGATTTGAAAGTGCACCCCCAGCACGTTTATCTATTTGTCTATATTTGCCTCGCATGTTTACCTATTTGTATAATTTTTTATTGACACAGAGTTCTCAGATTTTAGGTATACAAGTTTACATTTTTAAAAAATTTACTTTAAATTTTTGCATATGACTCTTTACTGTTTCAGAGATATCCATACTCATTCCTAACTCTTTTTGAGAGTTTTTTCAGCACTATTTGTTTTTTAAACACATTGCATTACACAATTAGCTTTAATTTATGAGAGATTTTTTTAATAGTGATGGTTTTAGTACCTATTTTTACTCTAAAAATAACTTTCAATTTTTTCTGTATAAAAAACAAAACTGCATTTTAATAATGAAAAAGAAATATTATAAGCATTAGAATCAAATATTTTATGCATTTCAGCATAAATTTTATTAAAATACAAAAAAAAAAAAAATCAATTTAAAGCAGTTATCTAGATATAAAGACTTGTTATTTTTAACTTTTGTTCAAATTGCGCAAAACTGTGAATCGCATTAGAGGCATCAGGTACACATACATTATGTGTTTGCACTTAAAATCAAAAAGTTAAGTTGATGATTAGTTGAAAATAACAAGTCTTTATATCTAGATAACCGCTTTTAAATTAATTTTTTTTTGTATTTTAATAAAATTTATGCTGAATTTCAAAAAATATATTTGATTCTAATGCTTATAAAGTTTTATTTTTTTAAACATGTTCTTTTATAGTTAAAAAAAATCTATATTTTAAGCCAAACTTGTCTATACCATTAAGAATAAGGGTTTGATTTAAAGTATTTGTTCACAACAGGTTCAATTCCAACAATACACAACCAATTAGCAGTATAATATCAATTAATACTTCAATATAAATTTCGATTTAAAAAAAAATTTAAACAATTTAATATTGTATGACTTATACTTTTAAACATTTTGATATTTGTTAAATTAATCAATATTTTTCTGTCCATCGGCATTGGTATTAACATGAGTCACAAATGTGCAACCACTAAAAATGACTATATAATATAAAAGTATATGATATAAATTTAAAAACTACAATAATACTTATTTGATTTTGCTGATTGTTGATCAGTAAAAACAAGATGCAAAATTGTGAGATTGAGCATCAATGCATTGAAGACAACTGGACAAACTTTAAACCAGAACTAAACTTTTACCAAATTATTTAATTTGTTTATTCTTTTTAAACTTTAATTTAGTGTTCATTTCCTTAATTTTCATTGTTTATTTTTGTAAGTTACTATATTTTCTATGTTTATTATTATAGAATTTTGATTGCAAACAAAGACGATTCTTAAGAAAAACCAACTCAAAACTTACATATCTAAATTTCAACTTTCATATCTATATACATATCAACTTTCATATCTATATGTGTCAAAAGAGTCAAGAAATTTCATTAAAACCCTTAAAGTGTTAAGTATCAGCAAGTTTAAGCCATACATTTAATTAAATCCTTTTTTAAATACGGAAATTATAACTTATAATTGTACTATACTGAGCTCTAATGGAGATTATAACTAAACTGTACTATACAATATTATAATTGCAATATAAAAATTTGAACTTCTATACTAGCTATTTCAATAAAATTTTATACTAAAAAAAAAAAGTGGACATTTGTTTATATCTTAAATAAGTTTAAGATATAAACCCAGTATAACAAGATATAACATAAAACCCAGTAGGATAAACCACAAATTTGTTATTTTTAATAATAAGAATCTTAATATATACTTTTTATTACTTTTATATTTATATTATAAATATAAATGTTTTACATTTTATTTTATATTATTTAGGTAAGATGCTCACCTAGGTCACATGCTTTCTTAGCTGTAGACACTTGTTTTATCAGTACATTAAATCATTTTAAATATATCCTGGATATTAAGTTAAAGAAAAACCACCAAATTTTACCTTTCAGAAATTTCAAATATTTTTAAGTTTTATTATATCTTTAAAGAAAAGCATCCAATAAAAAATTGTTTACATAAAAACTTTCATTACTAAATTCAATATTTTATTAGAATATCTTAGAAAAGACATAAATAGAGATTGCTTATATATAAAATGTAACAGATATACAAAAAAAACCCAATTAATTCTACATTTTATAGTAAATAAAAAACAATACACATATAAAACTTTTTATAAAATTGGAATAGAATTTAAATTAATTTTATCAGTCAGTGCAATATTCTTTATAAAATATAACTACAATTAAATAAAGTAAATGGATAAGGTCAAACTGACTGGCATAATTTTATTTATAATATTTTAAAAGCATTTCAGAATATAGAATCAAGATATTTAACCATACCTTTCAAAAATATTAAAAAGCACTTCTAAAAATAGATTTAAACTAAAAAAGTTAAACAAAAGCTACTATACAAACTAAAATAATGCTTACCAATTAAGTAAGACATCAGCGATGCTATGTCAACTTGCAATAAGTCATGTCTTTTATAGTTCTGTAAGCCCCACTCAACAGTTTGTGGATCTTTGTTTACATTTTCCTGATACTCACATTTCACAATACCAGCTCCCCATGCAATAAAAGGAGTTTCAGTTTCACTTTTTGAACCAGCTCCATGAGCACCCCATGGAGTCATTCCATGATCTGATGTTACAATAAAAGTAGACTTCTGGTCATTTCCATAAAAATTATTTATTATTTCAGTTATATTTTTTATACCTTCATCAACTAAGGCAACATTTTGTAAATACTCTATTGAATCTGGCTTTTTTGCATGGCCATTTGTATCAATACCTATTGTATTAAAAGAAATATACTGTGAAACTATAAATTAAATTAAAATGAAATAAAAAGTTGTACTGAACATAGAATAAAAAAAAACATAACTCAAAATTACAAAAATAAATTTCACCTAGTAAATGAACAAAAAAGACAAGTTTTTCTTTATGCAATTGTTTAAAAAGAGCCAAATTTTCTTTTGCATTTCTAAAAAATTCTTTAACTTTTAAAAATACCCACTGATCAAGCTGAGAAGGATCTTTACCTCCAAAATCAATTTGATCACGTTCATAATAAAAAGTTTCTACATTTTCTGTGTTTTTATCAAACAAACCTACAATGTCATGACTGCCCCAAGACCAAGTTTTTGTTGATTGATTGAATACTGAATCAAAATCAACAGGATTTAATTGCCAACCTTTTAATATATAAAAACATTTTCAAAATCCTGTTTTTAAAAAAATTAATAAAAGCTTCATGAATCTATTACCATTCGTTATGGCAGAAACATCTTCATAAGTTCCAGCAATCAAGGAAACATGCCCTACTCTGGATTCTGTAGGAACTCTTGTATGAGAAACTCCCCAAGACCCATTATGCTCAATTATTGAGTGAAGAAAAGGAGTTTTACTTTTATACTTTAGATCAAATGCTTTTTCAGCTTGTAATCCATCAGCAACTATTAAAATGACACGTTTTGCAGGAGAAATAGATTGAACCGTTGCACGTTTTACATTATTTATGATCGGAGACTTAAAGTATATATGAAACACTGATGATAAATACAAAAGATGAACTATTGCTCCAAGAGTTAAGAAACTCAACTGTTCGAAAAAATAAGAAACCATAGTAATTAATTGAAAAAAATGAATCGCATTTTAGAACCGAGATGGTTTAACCGAGATCGAGGTTTTGGAGATTTTAAATCGGGAATTAAGAGCTTAACTCAGAATTTGAATTACAGTAGAACTTAGGCAATTCGAATCCTCAACCGGGTCTAAAAATACGTTCGAACCACTGGCGTAGGAAGAGGGGGTAGCGGAGGGGGCAATAACCCCCATAAATTTTGAAAAATTTCTGTTTTTTCCATTCAAATACTTATTTTGGTTGCTTTTCCCCTCATTAATTTCCGTTTCAACACCTCAAACTTAAATGACCTTCCTACGCCAATGTTTCGAATTACAAGAGTTTTCAAATCTTGTGATTTGAAAACTCTTGTGATTTGAACCAGTGGAGAATGTCCTTGGTATCTTAAAACACATCTTCATCAGCAGAGACATCTCATCAGCAAAATAAGGAACACCTTCATCAGCAAAATAAGGAAAAAGCTTTACATCACCTATATACGCCCACATCTCAAGTTCGGAGTTACCACCTGGTGTCCGTACCTTGAAAAGACATAAATACCATAGAACGCATCCAGCTTCCAAAGTATCGCACGAAATAAAGCGCTTCGACTACAAGACGAGATGCATCAAACTTCACTACTCACTACTCAATAGACGTTTAAGCGGCGACCTCATCCAAAAATAAAAAACATCCCACCAAGCTACAGTCATCGCAAGCGCTTTCATTGTGACAACAAATCGTGAAATGGACAGCAAATCGTGAAATGGATAAAAACTGCTTAGTTCGATTCAATTTTTTCAACAACCGCGTCGCTCACCCATGGAACGCACTGCCAAACGAAGTTGTCAACGCTAATAATGACAACTGCTTCAAATCAAATTCGATTATAAGCTATCACTGTAATTACCACAGCGCATCATCTTCTGTGCAAACATCCACAAGGATAACAAGAATTAGATCTAATTCTTGTTATTTTGTTTTAGAGAATTTTCAGGTGTATTTAAATATATAAAAATATTTTTCAAAGTATTTTCAGAAACGTAATTTAATTGGGAAAAAAAACTATTTCCTTCTACCCTCATTTATACCTCATACCCCATGTTTGGGAGAATGAAACATGGAAGTTGATGGGTAATTAAAAGAATACTGATTTGAATCGGCTCATGCTAAAAGAGGAGTATTCAACATCACATTGATTGACATTTTTAGAAATTTAAATAAAACTTTGCATTATCTTCATTTTTATCCAAAAAGATTTAATTCTTTGTATATGAATTCTTTATAACCCCAGTTATCAAGAAACACACTTCGTTAATGACATTTCCCGAGTAGCAAACAATATTGGCGCAATATTGTTTACAGTTTGTAAAGTATATAAATAATATTGCGCCAATATTGTTTGCTACTCAGGTTACAATGCTTTCAGATGAAAAAAAAATTGAAGTTGTTTGACTTATCTTCTTTTGGCATAATTTGAATAAAAGGACAGATAAATTTGTTTTAAAATAATGTTATTTATTAAAAACAACAATGTTTCTTCAAATAAAAAATAAATATGTACTTCTATAAAAATATATATTACTTTTTCATTTGAAGAATATCTTCGAATAAATCTCTTTAGTCTGAGATAATCAATAAAAATAACGACAAGTTTGTCATCATTTTCAACTTCAACAACCTCGGTTGTTGGCCACATATCAATTTCAGCATAAACTAATTAAATTAATACTAGAATGGCTTTAGTTACTTTATAACTGCTGTTTTTTTCATCTTTATTGGTACTTTTCCTGCAGGGTAAGCTTCTTTACTTGTAAAACATAAGTTTGGGCGACCAATTGCTCTTAAGAAAAAGCTATGGTTCATTACAGAATTGATGAAAGGTCGGCCAATAACCTTAGAAGGAAATTTTATATCATGTACAGTGCTGAACTTGCTTATTGAAAAGTACTCTTTTCAAAATTAATTACGTTTGGTTTCATCGGAAACAAAAAATTTTTTTTGTAAAATTGCGACCTTGAAGTTTAAAATTCATGAGGAATTTTAAACTTCAATGAATACTTTTTGTACCACAAATCTATCATTTTTGAAGGATGTTTTAAAAAGTAGACATACTTGGTCTACTGTGTACAGCCTATCGTGTCGGTTTAATTTTTGCTTTATTATGCAAAAGTCCCTATCACAAGATAGGAAGGAGTGCCCTCTAATTAAGTAGACTTGCTCAATCTTTTCAAATTTATTTAAATCAGTATGGCTAATGAATAGTTTTTATTTTGGCTCCAACAATTATTTGAGAGTGGAGTTCGGTAAACTGCTGCTCTAGTTTTATTAAATAGTTAAGTATAAAGGAACACACTACATCTGAACCTTACCTGCTGAGCCTTGGTGGTAAACAAAAACGTGTTTGTTGTGAGGACTTTAAATTGAGCTCTTTGCTAGTGCAGCGTATGTCAACTTGCGGCCTTGCAAAGGAAAATTATAATTTTCTTTAGAGTAGTTGAAAAACTTTGTTTCGCCAACTTACATTAAAAAGTGTTTTTCTTTAAACAGCTTTTACAAAGTTTTAACATTTAAAGTGGCATCTAGGTAGTATATAGGCTTTTCAAAATAGTTGTCATTAACAAAGTGTGTTTTTTTCTTATTTGGAAAGCTTTCAATGTGATGGATAATAAAAATTTTGGTTACTTCAGACAATGCTTGTTTTATATGACGTCCCCTTTTATCCACTGGGTTTTTCCCAATCATTTTTAAAGCTCACAATCTTTCAATTCGTAGCACCCTATAAATAAAATTTCGGACAAATTTTAATTGCATTTATTGTATAATTTATTTCATGTACGCAAAAAACCTTTATACTTATTTGAAAGAGGATTTTATAATCTATTTAAATTTAATTTAATTAAGTTAAAAATATTATTTAAATATTGAAAATAAAATGGTCAAAGTAAAGGACCTTGAAAAAATTATGGAAATTTTTTTCCAAAAAAATTGAGAAAAAGGTAAGGCGTTGTTGCTAAGCAGTTTATGGAATAGGGTTTACCCAGATCAACTGCTTACGATAAAATCGTAAAATTGGAGAATGGATCTCTAAAAAGAAAAGTTGGAAATGGTCGAATCGTTAAGGTACTAAAAAGCTACTAAAGAAAATATTCCAAAGATTGCTGCATTTTTTGAAAATAAGTCAGGGTGCTCCCAAAAGAAAGTAGCTCAAGTTTTTAACTGTAGTCAAACTCGAATTTCCCAAGTATTAAAAACAATGACTAACATTCGAACTTTCAAAAAAACAAATTGTCCAGATCGTAGTCATCAGCAGAAGAAAGCTATGCGTCCTAAATGTCGTAAATTGTACGAAAATTATAAAAACTTGGATTTTGTTATGGATGATGAAAGCTATTTTACCTTGAACAATAGCACAAAAATTAAAAAAAATCAAAGTTGTAAAAAAATCAAAGATATAAACCCAGCTAACGTTCCAGAAGCAAGACCAATTGAAAACTTTTGGGGGATTTAAAACGGCTAGTGTACGAGAATAATTGGAGAGCTGAGAATTTGGAAGAGCTTGAAGCAAGAATTAGATATTGTTATTCAAAGATGAATAAAGAAATTTTCCTTACTCAAACAAAACATCTTTCAAAAAAACTTTATAATATTGCTAAATATGGTATTTGAAATAATTATTTTAATATATTTATAAACAACGTATACTAACATATTAACAGTTGAAATATTAAATAATAAAACTTATTAGTTCTTAAAATATTAATTTTTAAATTTTGTCAAAAATTTCATTTATGAGGTGTTATTTTTGAAACAGCAGGTAAACTTAAAAAGGCTTTAAACCATACCTGCATTCGATCAAAATGCTCTATTTCTTGGGAATCAATGAAGAATTGTAGGAACAAACCCTGCTCATCTTTAGTGTTGAAGGCTTAGAAATGGTTTACTATACAGTAAACCGTTTCCATAGCGAAACCATTTCCATTGGATATATATCCATTTGATTCTCTTTGTTAATAGTCTTAGGATAGATGTTCCTCTTGCAGCGAAAAAACAAAAAGTACTTTTATACTGTGCATTATTAAAAATTTTACCTGTGAAAATGAAGTTGTAAAACTATTAGTAACATCGAATACGAAATAACTGCAGAGTAGCTAGTGTACTCTTGAGGTACAGTATTTCAAGAATCTCATTGTTTTTATCTGAACTTATATCCATTTCCTTATTTATTATATAGCATAAGATTAAGAACACAAAACATAAAGTTAATTTATAAAGGAAATTCCTATTTAGGTTAAGCTCTACAGTACAATACAATAACTTAAGAACACAAGGTATAAATTTTGTCATAAAGTTAATTCCTATTTAGGTTAAGCTTTACAGTACAATAAACAAAAACAACAACTGCCTCATATTATCTGTTGCAGTCAGTTGCTACGTCTGCATACGTCGTAAGAGGAATTTTTATACTAAAAGTCAGTGACTTAACTCCTTCTAGCATAAACAGCTCTACAATCGATTGTAGTTAGTTAACCAAGCGTCTCACATGTCTAATTTTATCATGAATAGTTGAAATCTATTCTTGAAATGTTAAAACTTAATTTTCAATTTTTGTAACTTATTCCCTTTTAGCATGACCCAATTCAATTGAAAAATGCAACCAATGATAACAACTAAAAAAATAATCAATAACTTTTGTTGTTGGAGTCGTTGTTGTTGATTGATTTATCTTCTTTTCATCATCAAAGTCAAGCTTACGTTGTTTCCTAGCTTGATTTGCTGTTTTTTTGCTGTCAGCATCTTTGAATATTTCATATTTTTTGAGACGCTCTCCATCACATCTTGGCACGCCTACATTTTTTTAATTTTTTTGTGTCAACGTGTTAGATGCAAAAAATTTGCTGCAAAGCTACTGCAAGCAAATGGGCCGATTGCAATTATTTTAACTAACTTCTTTTTGGATTTCTTTCTGAACAGAGTTGACTGTAGAGTTAATTTTGGAAACGATGCTGTACGACATAGACTGATGCTAGATGTTGTTGATGTAGATTTAGAAAGCAGAGGCTGAAATGGTGTAGCTAGTGGTGCTGGTAGTGGTGGCACTGGCATAGATTCTAGTTGTTGAGATGATAATGCTCAGGTTAAGATGAAAGTGTTTCAATCATATTAGTATGTTGTATTTTAGATTGATTAGTTTTCTTTATGTTGACAGGAAACAAGCCAGAATTTTTAAGTCCAGTGACTATTTGCATGCGCGTTAAAAATTCATCAGAACTTAACAGTTTTACTTGCAGTTTACTAAAACATTTTCTTAACAAATTGCTAAACTTTGTCTCAGTGTATAACTCTTGAAGTAAATTGTGCCAAACCCTTTTGACGTGGTAATAAATACCGACATCTAGAGACTGCAGAACTTGTGACAAATAAACTGGTAAACAAATTAACAAGATATTGTATTCGATATAAATAAGTACAACCCGTATCATGGGTCAAGTGTCCATCTCCGACTAAAATATGAGTACCTGTAATTAAATAACCAAAGTTTAATTTATTTAATTAAATAAATTTAATTTATTGATTAAACCAATATTTAACAGGTTGACTAACCTATTTACAGTGACTTTTTTTAATGGTGGGAACACACACGCCAGTGAAGCACTGCACAAATTGCTTATCTTCCATCCATCCGGATGGAAATGTTGGAGCATCGTCTAGACCATTTTAGCACCAATTTTTGTACAGACGTATGTGCTATACATTATTTTTTGATATAAAAATAATGTATAGCACATATGTTAATCAGGAGCATTGTTGCAATTTCCAACTGTATAATTGATTTTTTCATTATTACTAATCAATGGTTGTTTAGCACCACGTCGGGAAACTATGAGTTGCTTCCCTTGATCGCTAGAGAAGTCAGTTTCATTAAAAGTCCATAAATGCTTTGAAGTGTTTACTTTAATACCTGCTTTGTTAATTTCTATTTTCAGTGAGTTGAAGTACTTTGCTATTATTTCTTGCGTGCAAGAAGCAGCTGTAAGTGATGAAATATTGCCAACGGCTCTGATGCTAGACCAGTTGAAAAAAAAAAAAAAGTTGGCGGATGATCTCTCTAGGTAATTCTGGATAATCAAGAAATGGCAATAATGCCCAACAAGTTTTCAAAAATGTAGAATAAACAGCCACAACTATTAGCGTTAAATTAGATAAAAGTTTAATTAAGATAATGCACGTTGTGCTACATGTATTGTAATCTACTTTCGTAATTGATGCTGAAATGTTTAAAGGTGGTTTTCTAAAAACAGCACAGTTTTTTGGACTATTTTATCCCTGATAAATAAGTCACAAATTTTGAATTTTAATTTATATGGAACAAGTTGTAAATCAGCGGTTGTGTAACTCTTAAAAAAAAGTCATTATCTCTTTATTTATATGATACAAATTATATATATATATATATATATATATATATATATATATATATATATATATATATATATATATATATATATATATATATATATATATATTATATCAATATAATTCTTTATTAATATGATATACATTATATCATAATTAATTCTGTATAATTTAGAGCACTGTGCTTTGATAGACTGTTGTTCCTGTAGCTGTCCGACAAGAAAGATATATGTGGGCCACATGTGGCTTTAGTGCTTACAAGTGGAATAAAAGTGTGAAAGTATATTCCAGTTGATGATTGATATATATGCTGATGATCAGTGTGGCCCACATGTGGAACACATAATACATCCACATAACTATTCAATTTAGTTTGGTATAATCCTTAAATAAATACGCGCTAAATTAGATGCGGCTATCATATGGACCATAGATATAAAACACACAATCTTAACTCATTTTGAATTTTAAGTTTTAACCTATTGTAAACTACGATTCCATTGGATTGCAATGGAATCGTAGTTTACAATTGTGGTAAACTCTCGAATATTCTATGATATCATGTGGTTTACAGTTTGATAGTTTTCAATTCATAGTTGTAAGTATGTTTGAGCGGTTTTCTAATATATTTGAGAATTGTTATTCAAAGTATACTTTCAATAAAATTTGTAAATCAGAGTTACTCTTAACAAATAAAAATTTCTTATTATACTTAACAAATTAATCTTAAGTTGTACTTATTCTAAACAAATTTATACTTAACGAAAAAAAAATTGCAATCAGAGTTATACTCAACAAAGATAATAAGGCGGAAGTGTACTTGATTCACGTGCCAATAAAACAATGATTTATTTTAGCTGTTTTTTAATTGAAATCAACTAAGATATGCCACCCTCCCATAACCCTGTGAATCAAGTACACCTCCGCCGATAATAATATCTTAATACGTTGTGTTTGCTACCAGAAAACATCGTTAGATTTTAAAATGGCGGGCAATGTAAGCAAACTTTCGTTATTATTGATTTTTTTCTCTCGATTTTGTTTGTACATGGATTTCATATGAAACTATCTTTAACTACTGTTCGAAGACATTTTAAGAATGCTAGATAAAGAATTTGAAGAAAATATTGCGTCTTCTTTGCATGATTCATCAGATAAGTTTTGTGTACAGCACTAATACAGAATGAATTTTTTTAATTTAATGAAAAGTTGTTGTACGTATATATTTATTTGTGAATAAAATTATAAATAAATGCAAAAAGTATGATGTTTTTCCATTTAAGTTTTTAAACTAGTATTCCTGTACAAGTACGTATACATACAGTATGATATTTATTTCTATAGGTATATATGTATAATTATTTGTATATTCTCTCTCTCTCTCTCTCTCTCTCTCTCTCTCTCTCTCTCTCTCTTTATATATATATATATATATATATATATATATATATATATATATATATATATATATATATATATTAGAGATGGGAATCGAACCCTTTTTTTAAAGTTCGGGTCCGGTTCGGTTCGGTTATATCTAATGTTCGAGTTCGGTTCAGTTCGGTCTTAAGCACAGTTCGGGTTCGGTTCGGTATCAACAAAACTGTTTTTTTATTAGTTACAAAGCTTTACATCCACAATGATAAAACACAAATAAAATAAAGTAATATTAAGTAGTTAAAGCATTGCAAATAACTTGAATAATAATAATTTGCAATGCTTTTATACTGCAACTTCAAAAGTTCAAAAAACAATGCAGTTGCTAATAGCTGCAGTTAAAGTGCACAAAACATTAAAGCAGTAACTTTCTGAACACAGATAACGGTAGCTTAAGTAGCCTACTGTCAGTCTAGTAATCAGGGCTGCATGTTGTATTTGAGAAATATCAGCATTTCCAATGTTTCTGGGTTTAGGCGAGCCCTGCGCTCACTCATCGTCACCCCACACACTGAAAACACTCTTTCACTGGCAGTACTTGTAGCAGGAATAGCCAACAACTTTCTACCAATCAATGCCATTGTCGGAAGCTTATGTTCACGGTCATTGTCTTTCCAGAATTGCAATGCATCACACGCTGTCACGGGCAGTGCCAAGTATTTGTCAAGTTCATGTCTTGTGTCATTACTGTCGGCGTTAGACAATGGAGTGGCAACTGTTTTTAAGTCTGCCAGCAAATAATACGATTAAAGATCAGCTTTATTCTTCTTTGCAGGAGGCAGCTGATCTGAATGACTGCATTCACTAAAGCTGTCTATATCTGTATTGCCTGAGTCCTTTCGTATCACCTGATTTGGTGAAGAAGAAATAATTTTGTCCACCATACTACGCATTTCTGAATAAACAAAATTGCAATCGTCTGTGTTGACAAAAAACAAGTATTTGTAAAAAGGAACAATAAGTGTTGATAGCTTGTGCAAAGGATGAATAACATACTTTTCATTCAAACTGGACAGAAAAACTGCCTTCAAATCACGCATACTGTCGCATACTGTCGAAGATAAAAAAGCATTGGCCATACATCAGGGGACGTCGGCACATTGTCATGTGACAATTGTACAGTAGCCTTGTGAAAGAGATGCAAAAATTCTACGACGTCATGCAACAATTTTTCATTAACGTTGTTCAGTTGCTCAAGTTTGTCAAACTGCTTTGAATCAGCAAGAATTGACTTGACATGATCTAACTGGCATGACAGTGATTGCAAAAGAAAAAATTGACTGTTCCAACGAGTCGCAACATCCTGTTTGAGAGTGTGATTTAGTTCCTGGTTTTTCCCACTATGTTTAAAGTAGCCCACCATTTCCTTTGAAGTCTTGATCATTTCATGAACTAAATTAGCACCAGGGGATTTCAAAGCTTTTTCAACAGCTAAATTAAGATTATGACCTGCACAACTAAGTCTAACATCGTTGCGATAAGCCGACTTCATATTACTCCCATTATCAGTAACAAATACCAAATTGTCACTTTTTATAGTCTGAGGGAAAAGTTTTTTAAGTATTTCAGTTGTCTTTGCTTTTACGGCAATGCCAGTCTTAGACTCACTAAACTCAAACAATCCAACACACTTACTTATAAGGCAATAACTGCTGTTAATGTAATGTGCTGTAAAAGTTTGATAAGAGTATTTTAGAATGTCATCGGTCCAGTGATCAGTTGTTATTGCGATATGAGTAACCCCAGCAAGTTTGTCTTTCAGCTTTTGAACACATTCGTTGTAGAACTTTGGTAGTAGTGTCTTAGACAGCGTTGTTCGATCACACAAAATATCCTCAAGTTTCACTGATCCATACTTCGATCCAATATCAATCATTGTTTGAGAAAAGTGACGGAACCCATCATCCTGAACACACGAGAATGGCTGAATGTCTTTTGCAATCATGTAAAGGGCTGCACGTTGAGCATATTCACAAATGTGTTTAGGAACCTGTAAAGTATAAAGCAATAAACAATAGACATTAAACACATAGCAATACATAATGGCCTTTTTTTTTTGTACTACAAAAAACATTGTATTTCTAAAATATTGCTAACAACTTGTAACAAATATATTTTGCTATCAATGGTAGCAAGTGAAAAGTTAAAACAGTAAATAGGAAAGCAGGATGATCCGCAAACTATATTTATTAACCTCTGTCTTTTTAGGTAAAAAGCTTGTCATTTTTAATTGTCCAGGTTCTGAACTGATCTTATTGATGTGTGATGTATTATGTCTTTGTAAAGTTGTAGTATGACCAATTGGCACTGACAACCATAATCCACACTGCTTACAAACGGCAAACTCCTTGACAACCTGTTAATCATAACATGATTACTCACAGTAATACAAAAATCAAATAAAGTGTATTATAACTAAGGTCAATTGACTCTATTTAGCATTTGATATTCAATTAATTATCAAACCTTAATGCTGCTCAGTTTGGCATTGTGTGCAATATGCAATGCCTGAGAGATGCAGGTGATTATTGATTTATTGAAATATTTATAAAACTAAATAATTTTATATGCAGTAAGTATAGCTACAAACCTCATCCCCAACTTCAACGCAACGGAAGCGTGTCCAGCATTCACTCTTTGTCCATGATGCAGGTACTAAGCGAGCCGCTCCGTCTGTTATCAATTTCTCCAACACTTTTTTAGTCCATTTACGAGTTAATTTACTGTTACTCACTATTACTACAATATTATGTAATTATTGCAATCATTAATTACTAAGATATGAATAAAAACTCAGAACATTAACAACACCTCAATATTGCAAATGTTTAGAAACAACATTTCCATTTTGGTTGGTAATGTTATGAATTGTAGACTTATCGCGAGGTTAGAATTATTTTGTTCTATTTCCCATTTTAAACGTTGGGAGAAAATTTTTCATTTTTTTCTAAAAGTAAAAATTACTTAAAATTTTAGCTAGTTTTTAAAGAAATAATAACTTATGCTTTAAATAATTTTGATTTAAACAAATTATTTAGAAGAAATTTAAAAATTAAAATATATTTTAAAAGTAATTATTAATTACTAAAATTACTAACTCATTTTCTTCCAACACTTAATATGAGAGATAGAACAAAATAATTCTAAACTCGTGGTATGTTATACATTAGGTAATGAATTATGTTATGTATGTTACACATTAGGTAATGTAGCATGTTATGTATTGTAGTGATGTGTGAATTGCAAAATTTTCACTTTTTCAAGCCTCTATTTAGCTTGGTTAGGGCAAGAACAGTTGGTTTGATTCGGTTCGTTCACAACAGTTTTAAAGTTCGGGTTCGGTTCGGTTTAGTAACAACTAAAGTTCGGGTTCGGTTCGGTTCTGTCGTAGATAAGGTTCTAGTTCGGTTCGTTCGGTTCGGGTTCGGTTCGTTTCCCATCTCTAATATATATATATATATATATATATATATATATATATATATATATATATATATATATATATATATATATATATATAATATATATATATATATATATATATATATATATATATATATATATATATATATATATTGCAGCATTCTCTTACATGTTATATATAAATTAGTAAATGTAGCAGCACTTTCATACATGTATCCCCAAATCAGTAATATATCAGTAAGAAAAATTATCTTAAGTAATAAACAATGTTAATAAAATGCGAAGAAATTTTTTCTAATTTAAAATTTCACACATTTACATAGTTATATAATTTCATCTTTAGTTTTGACTTTAACATCTAAAATACAAAAATTGATATTTTCTTATACTGAGTAGAAATGTTATTAAACCAAACAAAGAATATTAGATAAATTTTATTTAAAATTGTTAACAAAATCTGCAAACAAGCAAACCACTATATAAAACTTTTATAAATCTTTTATAAAATAGTATACTATATATATTATAAGTAGTAGACAATTAAGCAAACTTTTAAGAGATTTTTAAAACCTTTAGTGCAGGCTTTTGCCAGATCTTAGAGTGACAATGGTGCATAGATTTTTTAAAAAAATGTTGCCTAATATTTTACGATGATGTTCTTCCATATCCGATAAATAATAGTCTGATATAATCATAAAAATTCTACTTAAAGATTTTCGACAAACATGATCTTCAGTTATTTGAAAAATTAAAAAACAAAAAAATGTCCATTGGCACGAATTATCAGTTGGAATTTTTAATCCATCACAATCCAAAAGTTTAGAAAACTGACCATATTTCTGATAATAGAACGTTGTTTGATCTAAAAGTTCATGATCAATTCGTTCTTTATCATTTTGTGTAACATAACCAGCAATGTGAATAAGTGACATTTTGACATCACCAGCAAAAGAAGATTCCAGATCTTGCAATTTATCAAGAATTTCGCAGCAGTCTTCAGACAATTTGTATTGGCATAATGCACATTGATGACCAGACTTCACAATGTTAAATATTTGGTGCTCTATAGAGCAGTTATAACTGCAATGAAAAAATTGAATTTTATACTTCAAAGACAGCTCTAGGAAAAAAACTTTTGATGTGAATAATAGAATAGTATCAGCTGATGGTAGTTGGCAACGTCGTGGGTTTTCTTCATTAAATGGAGTTGTTACAGTAATATCAACGGACACAGTTAAAATCCTTGATTGCGAGTCAATGAGTCAGTCATACAAAGCATGTAGTCTAAAATTAAAACTTAAAGAAAATAAACCTTGCGCATTTGAAGCTTGAAAGTCATCACATGTATTTAAATTAAATTATCGTGGCTCTGCTCCTGGCATGGAAGTAATTACGCACAAAGAATATTTAGTCGTTTTTTTTTCACAAAATAAACTAAGGTATGTTAGCTATTATGGTGCTGGCGATTGTAAAAGCTATTCTTATGTTAAGGATACTTATCCTGGTATAACAATGTGTAAGTTGGAGTGTATTGGACGAGTGTACAGAAACGAGTCTGTAGTAGATCAAAAACTATGAAAAAAACCGTTAAAGGAATTGGAGGCAAAGACAATTTAACGAATGCTATTATTGACCACCAACAAAACTACTATAGAATTGTTGGCAGGCGAAATGCCAATGAATTAACATGTGATTCCAAGAAATCTGGACAAATTAAATTCTAAAATATTTTTAGAAAGATGACTTATTTTTTAAGTTTTGAACGATGTTTCAAAAAGAGCAATGTTCATAGAGTAATATTACAAAAAATTACAAATTTTCCATTCCTTGTCTACGAACTGTATCAACTCTTGTAAAACTCTCCTTACCAAGTCGATGTACGGGCTCAATGTAGACATGTTTGAAGCAGTAGTTGATACGATTCCTCAGTTGGATCAAATTTTTAGCTTCCCAACAATTAGCATATACTGCTCTCTTGATTTCATTCCAAAAATCTTTAATAGGTCGCAATTCTGGTACGTTTGCAATATTTTGACTTCTGGGCACATATTCGACATTTTTGAACCTCAAAAATTCTTGAACTTTTTTTTAGTAGTGAGATGATGCAAGGTCAGGCCAAAAAACTATTTCATCATCTTTATGAACAGTCTCTATAAATGGGAGCAAACACTTGTCTATGTACACATTTTCATTGACAGCTTGACCGGAAGGTGCAACATAATGCTTTGACAATCCCTTTGGAGAAATTGCAACCCAAACCAATAATTTTTGTTCAAATTTTGATTTTCTTTTTAATTTAACATCATTTGGTGTCGTAGTAACATCTGATGAATAAAATCCACTGTTTCCTGAAATATTACTATTACTTAATCCAACATATGATTCATCGTCAATGATCACTTGTTTTTTTCGAAAAATTTCAACCAATTTAGAGCACTTTGGACGAACAAGAGATTGTTGTTCAGGAGTTCTTTTTGGAGCCTTAATTTTTTTATGATAATGAATGATTGTCTTCTGCTTTATTTTTTTGCATATGTATGATTGATTGCAATGAACTTTTTAGCAAGAGAACGTTGACTGATTCCATGTTGATGGTCGATTTTTTTTTCCAATTGTTTGGTCTTCTTTTTTGTCATCTTAACTGCTTTCCTACCGCTTCCAACTTGTCGTTCGGGTAATATGTTGCTGTCTTTTCGTTTTAGAATATTGTAGAGCGTAGATCTTGGAATACTTTCCATCATAAAATGTTTTACAATTGCGTTTTTGGAAAGTTCTGGGTTAATTTCAATAAACTCGTACACTCGCTTTCTTACGTCATCTTGTTTCGAAATAACTTTTTTCATCATTTCAAATTTGTTGCTCAGTATAAAATTAATGAGTTTTGTAGAGAATTTAATTCTCTACAAAATGGCGTGCGAACCAATCAAAATTGATAAAATTACGCGGAGAAAAAATTGGCGGGAAGTTTGTCCAGATTTTTTTGAATCACATGTTAGAAGGTATGAAAAAGGCCATACTTGCAACATTGTTCCATGTTGCATCATCAGCTGAAAATAATTGGCATGCTTATTGCCCTGATGGTATCATACATAGTTGGTGTCATTATAAACAGGACAAAGCTAATTCAACATCTGCTTACAAGCCAAGTGCTGGTCTTCCAATCTCAGTCATCAGTCATATGAAGCCTATATATATATATCAATCTATCTCAAGAAGAACTCTCAAAAAAAATGCCGTCATGGTAAGATGCAAAACCAGAATAAAAGTTTTAATGGAATGATATGGCAGCGCATACTTAAAACAAAGTATGTATCGTTGACGGAGTTAAGTGTATATGATGCTGTTTCAAATTTTAATATTGAAAGAAAAGCAAGTACACTTTTATTTGAAAAATTGAATATGATTCCTGGTATATATACACTTCAAGGCTGTTCAACCATGAACAAAAAGCGTTTAGTTTTCGCAGAGTATCAAAATCGACCAACATCTAAAAAGCGACGACAAGTTATTCGTAGATGCAAAAAAAAAAAAGATGACGCAGAGAATGACCAAGAAGGTTGTTTATATGATCCTGGTTCTTGTTCTTATAAATAACAGATTTTAAATTGAGTATTTGACATTATTATTTGGTAAAATTGTTAATGTAGTATTTAACTACTTTTTTCTCAAGTTGTTAATTTTTAACCTCCCGGCCGTTCTATCTCATTAAACGTATGTCAGATTTGCATGAAATTTTTATCAAATGTTTATTGCATCTAGTTGTAAAATTGGAACTAAAAGTTTTACAATAATGTTTGTAGTTTTTGATTTGTAGAAGATTTAGTTCACAAAAATGCTTTAAAAATTCCCTTATGAAAAAATCAGCATAACTTAAATACTTTGTTTTTTAGAACAATTTTAGTTCAGTTTGTAGATTACTATGTTGTTAATCATATGCCAAAAAATCATATTCTATAAGCTTTCGGTTACTGAGAATTAGAATGGCCGCGAGTTACCTAAGCATTTTTGGATGTCTGCCATTTTGCTTGGTAACCATGGCAACTAATGAATTTATTTTGCATTACTTAGAATTCTGTTATGTTGTAGTTTCTCAGGATATTTTTTGTGTTTTTGTTAAAAAGATTTTTCTTATAAAAAATTTTTTTGAGGGGTCTTATACCTTAAATCGACAATAGAAATTTGACTAAAAGATGTGCATTTTTCACTTGTGGCTTTTATCTTTTTGGTTTCATATTTTATGTTAAAATATTTAATGAATACCCAAATACTACGATGATAAAACGTATACTTTTGAAACAAAGGAATAATTTTTTTTTTTTTTTTTAAACCTTCGCTTCCAACAAGACTGCAAGAACCACTAATTAGAGTTGTAAGTTACTGGAAGAGAAAAGATGAAGTAAAGAGTATAGGGCCAAGGATCGAACCTTGAGGAACCCCTGAAGATATAGAATAAGAAGAAGAGAGCTGTCCATCGAGGACAAATTTTATACTACGATTGGAAAGTAAGGATTCAATAATCTTAAAGATGTTACCAGATACACCGTAAGAAGAAAGCTTATGGAGAAGACCAGCATGCCAAACTTTATTAAAAGCTTTAGAAAAATCAAGAGCGATGGCCTTAACCTCTCCACCTTTATCTAATGCATGATAAAACCTATCGGTTATTACTATTAGCAAATCAGCTACAGAACGAGAAGATCGAAATCCATATTGATGATCAGAAAGTAAGTTATTAGATTTAAGATAAGAGATTAAGTGTTTGTTAATTAAAGATTCAAAAACCTTGATTATGATAGGAAGAAGACTAATAGGACTATAGTTAGACAAATCGGATCGCTCTCCACAATTTTTGAAAATAGGTATAACAGATGCCGCTTTCCAGCAGGCTGGAAAACAAGACTGATAAGCACTTGTTGAATAGTTTTGAAAGTATAGACGATAGCTACGGAGAACACTTCTGCAAGACAATAACAGGTATGTTGTCCGGGCCACAAGCTGTAGAAGAGTCTAAGCAGGAAATCGCTTTAGATACAGAAGCTGGAGTGATACGAATGTCAAGCAATGGATCAACCTATTTGACAACTATATCAGGTAGAACGCAACTATTGGAATCAAGAGATAATATTGATGAAAAGTTCTTAGCAAACAATTCAGCTTTGTCTTTAGGTGAGGTGACAAAGTCTGAACCATACAAGAGAGGTGGAATTAAAGATTTGCCCTTTATTATTGATATTAATAAAGATTCTCCAGAAGTCACGAGAGCCTAATTTTTGAGGTGAGATACGAGATTTCATGACCTGAGAATAGCGGGTTTTGGCGTTAGACAAAGCCTTTTTACAATTGTTTCTAGCAGTGATAAACAGACGTCTGTTTTCTGGAGAATTATTTTGCTGATAGATATAGAAGTAACGGTTTTAATTGGCAATTGCAGCAGCACAATGCGAGGAAAACCATGGAGAGGAGTGAGGCTTGACCTGGAATTGTCGAGAGGGAATAAAAGATTCCATGCCAGCCTGAATCCACAAAGTTATGAAAGAAGCACATTTGTCAACAGGAAGATGAAAGATTTCTACCCAAGGGCCATCACAAAGAAAATCACGGAAAGAGTCCCAGTCAGCTTTAAGGTAGTTGTAAGAGGTACGATAATAGGGGGATTTAGATGATGAAGAAGAATGAGATATTAGTTTTAGAGAGATCAAACCGTGATCAGAAGCACCTAAGGGTGAATGTGGAGAAACTGAGCACTGACTAGGATCAGAAACAAGACATAAGTCGAATAGAGAAAGTAAATGATTTGGGTTGTCTGGAAAGCGAGTTAGAAAGTTAAATACTTGAGTTAGGGATTGAGAGATGCAAAAGTTGTGGGCTTTAATGCCTGCAGAGTCACTGACACTAGAGCCAAGCCATTCAGTGTGATGGGCATTTAAGTCAACCACAACAACAATATTGGCTGATGGATAAAGAAAGAGGGCTTGGTTAATATGATTAGAAATAACATCGAAAAGAGTGCAGTCTTGAGATGAAGGAGAGCGATATAGAACGAAGAGAAAGGCGGTAGAGTGAAGTGGTGCTAAACGAAAGCACATAAAATAATAGTCCGTGGATTCAAACCTAGTTTCCCGACAAATGGGCGAATTCTTGCGAATGTAAATGCCAAGCCCAAACAAGTGGCTACAGGACTCTTAACGAATTAAACGAAGATAACCATCAACACTAAGATCACCAGGTGAGATTCCTGAACTAAATTAGTCTCACAAAGAGCAAGTAAGTCTGGTGAACTTTGAAAGAGATAAGACTCAACAGAAGAAAAGTTACTTTGAAGACCACGAATATTAGTGAATGATAGGTTTAGAGAACTTGGTAACGATGGTTTTTTGTTTTATAGTTTTTGATATTTTATTCATTTTTAAATTTGTTAAAGAACTTGACTCAAAGCATAGATAGTATTCAGTACACTGTTGTATGTAATACATTTTATAAAACTATAAGATTATTGCAATAACAAATTTTAAAAAATTCCCCGGAAATTTTCGACCATACACATCTCACTCGTTAATTGAAAAAAGTTATTTTTAAAGTACTTACAATTCAGCACATAAGATCTTGTATATAACAGGATCATATAATATTTAATTATTTTCGTCCATTTAAATTCACTTTTTGGATATTTGTATAAAATCACTTTTTAAAGATCTAAAAACTTTTCCTAACAATTTATTTCTGCACTGAGCATTTAACCTGGTTTTACGTATTTACCTGGTTTTAGATAATTGTATTTGAGCGGATTTTACAACGCTTTTTTTTTATTACTCAAAGATAAAATTTGACAAGTTTAGGTACAGTTAAATATTAAAAATAATTCAAAATATTTCACATACCTCAGTTAACACGAATAAAAAGTCTTTTTAATTTGGTAATAGCGTACATTTTGCATTCTTTTGAGACCCATAATTTTGTTTTTGCTGACCTCTAGAAATATTCCTTAATGCGCATATTATTTCTTATTTTTCTCCGTTCAAAATTAAGTCGTACATGAAATAAAAAATAGATTACACAGTGCACATCTCGCACGTAAGTCATGGATTTATTTTAAAAATTGCGTATATAGGTGGCGGGTTTTATTTAAAAAAATCGCGTAAATAGGATTTATTTAAAAATCAAAAAACCTTGATACATGTTTTATTCGGTATTTAAATTTAATTAAGTTCTTGCCCAAGTCGGCTTAGATTTATTTATTTTTTGTTTGTAAAATTTTTTTCCTCCACTCATTTTTTTTTTTTGAAGTTGAAGAAAGTTCTTTTTATTTTTGCGTCGAAATTCAGCATCATTAAGAAGCTCGTCGACAATTGTTGCTTTTCGTTTTTTATTAGGCACTCTAGAATTGTAGAATTCGTGAGCTCCTTCAACAATAGTTCCAATCTGGAAATATTTCGGTAATTTATTTGAATCATTGCGTTTGTAATGATGCTTGCCGTCTAATACCCCTCTCATTTTTATTATTTGCAAATCTCTTTTGATCTCTTCTGTTACCTCTGTTTTTGGCAAGTTATACCAACCTTTACCAGCCGTTTCTTCTGCAATTTTTTTTCGTTTCACCTGTTTCGAATGTTTAGATTCAAACATTTTGGGAGCACAAACTCTTTTCTCTAAATCACTTGTGAGAACACTCTTTTCCATAACCGCCTCAACACCGTTTTTTTGTTTTTTCTCTCTCGTCAAACCATTATAGAAATTCGAACTTGAAACACCAATACTATATTGTATGGAGGATGTAAGACCACACTTACTTAGAGTATCAGGAGCTGGATCTAATAACACTTTATCTAATCCACATACGTCCATCTTCTCATGAGGTAAATGTGATTTTGTAGGATTATGCAGCAAATTCTTCAAAAACGAATTAGCTTTAAAACCAGCAGCGTCTTTCGTTAAATCGCTATTGTTATCAATATTAATTTGAACATAATTCAATGGATTCAAAGATACATATTTCTTTTGGGATTTTTTAGGACTGTTATTAAGTAGAGACAACTCTGCACTCTGACAACAATTTTCAGCAACAATTACTGGTTTTAAACATATGTCGTCGTCTTGGATTTTTTTGTTTATTTTTAAACGAGTTTCGTTATTGTTTTCAAAATTTTCACACGATTTATTCGAATTCATACTAATTTTTGATTGATTATTATTAAACTCAGAAACAGACAAAATAACCTTTTGCGGCTTTTCTTTCAATGCGTTTAATGTTTGTTCAGCATTAATTTTTTTATTGCTTAGCTTAGGTGATTGATTAAAACTACTCTGAATCTTTGATTCTGACTTCACTGAATCTTTGAGATTTTCCAATTGCAAATCTTCACTTTCTAACATCTCACTCTCTTTGCTTTCAGTTAATTTTTCTTTTGTAAATTCTAGAGGTTTTTCAATTACTAATGGTATTATATCGACAAAAATATCATTTTCGTTTAACTCCAGTTGATTAATGCTTTCAGTTGTTTTAACTTGAGTTGATACTATTGGAATAAAGGTCACAGGGCTGCTATTTAAACAGTCAGTTTTACATATTTCTTTTTCTGAGCTAGGATCGGTTTCAATAAAATTTAAGAATTTTTGTTTCAGCTTTACACTATTTTTACTAGACTTTTTTATTTGAATTGTGGTTTTCTTTTTAGCTTTAGACTTTTTAGTAGAAATCGAGTTTGATTTAAGCTCAGTGCTGTTCTCTTCATCAGAAGAATAATTATTCTTTAAACATGATTGGACTTGATGTGACACTGTATTCTCAATCAAATCATTGTGAGAGGTCAATTTTTCATCTGCATCAGAAAGATTAGTTGGTGCATCAGGTGGTGCATTAAATGCACTTTGACTCAAATCTAAAAAAAAAATTACTGTAATTAGCAGTAACTGCAACTGTACTAAAGTTGATTTCCAGATTTATATTTTAACTTTTAACTTTGAAGACCTAAAATATGTATTAACTTTAAAAAAATTTCAATATTAGAAATCTAAAATTCTAAACTAATTATTTTGTTATCAAATACCTAATTTGGAATTAATAAAGTGATTAATAAAACGCTGAAAAACCAGAAATATTTGTAAATTTAGTATTTTTAAAAATTATTATTTGAACTGTCGCACAGTGGAGTATTTGTATAACAAAACTGCTCAAAAGCCAAAAAATTAGGTTAGGATAAAAATCTTATTAATGTTGTTATTTTCAAGCTAGATAATTGCTTCATTAGATTACATCATAGAAAATTCTCCTTGCTTTTCCTGCCAAATTTTATTCAGAATGTGGCATTGTTGTTTGAATTTTCGTGAGAAAAAAAAATCGAGAATTTGTGACACTTGTTATTCCAGCTATTGTTATCGTATTGTTCAGTTTTGAAAAATTAAACTTCTAATTATGGCAAATTATGTTTTTGAGATACCCCTCCTCCTCCCCTAATTAAAACCAGTGCCGCGACGATGATTTTTAACCATCATTTTCTTAATCATCATTTTAATCATTTGTGTTTATCTAAATTTAATAGTTTGTGTTTATCTTGTTTAGTTTTATGCGAAGGTAAGGAGTTGATTTAAAGTATACCTTTGAACACACAAATATAACCGGTGGACGTAACAATGCTACTTTAGTTAAGATAAGAAAACTATGTTAGTTTAAAAATTTAATAAACGCTTTTGTTGCAATTACCACTCTATTTGTAAATAATTATTGAAATTATTAAAAGTATTTTAAACATTTATTTACTATATTTTAGTAAATTTAATTCTAGTAGTTACTAATCTTTTAAATAATTAGTAATTAAATGTTTAAATACTTAAAACAATTTTTAATCAAAATTGCATAACTTATTTACACATATTGAATCGCATAATACTTTAAAAATTAACAAAATAGTTTTAAGTCTTATATTCAAATAACAATTTGAATAAAAAACATAAGCATTTAACAGTCAGAGAAAAAGAATGAAACTTAATTGAATGGCGCAAAACATGAGAATGAATTTTTATTAGATGGCACAAGAGACTCTAGCTCTTTAGAGCAGTGTCCATTATATTATTTGTAGAAAAAAGAAAGAGAAGCAACATTTTAACAATGTGATAATGGTTGACTGCAAGAGCAAGTCCAACTATTTTTACAATGCTTTTTTGCACCTTGTCTAAAAGAGAAAGGGCATCATTAGAAGATCCGGCCCAGATATGACAACAGTATTCCATACAAGGTTGGATTTGAGATTTAGAAATAGAGAATAAAATCCGGAGTAAGAAAGTGTAGAGCTCAATAAAGATATGCAACATTAGCAGATGCTAATTTTGCAACAGATTTGATATATGGTTTCCAAAAAGATCGTAAGTAAGAGTTAATCCTAAAAGATGAAGGGTAGATGATTCATCGAGTACATTACTGTTCATAAATATAGGAAGATTTAAATTGTTGCAATAATTTCTTGCAAAATAATATCCTTTAATAGAATTTCTTGCAACTTCTATGCTTTATAACAAAAAAAAAAAAAAAAAAAAATGTCAAGTATATATGAAAACATTCTTACAGTATTACATATATTCCTTTATATTACATTGTTATATTGATGTTTGATTTTATATTGATTTTTTATATTGAGTCTTTTAAACGTCATTGGAGTGTTTTTAACATCTTTAGAACGTTTTGGACGTCTTTTGAACATTACATCCAAAGATATTGTTTGCTACGCCAACGATATCTTTGAATGTAAGAACATTGTATAGAAAAATATAGCATGAAAATTCAAATAAATAGATAAAAAATAAATAAAATAATACATTAACCTTGTAATCATGAAAGTTGGTTAAAAATGAATTTCTGTAATTGGTTTAGATTTGGGTTGGCAAATGTGATCAAAAAAATATTCCAAAATTTGTGGTTTTTGTTCATAAAGTATGGGAGCCAGAGCTGAGCCTTAAAAAAACTTTCGGCTCCACAAGCCTGATCGTATTTACTGTTATTTTAATTTCAAAATCTTGATTTAAATATTAGCAAATCTGTTTATTTAACTTTTACTATTGATAATAATTTTTAAAGTGATGTTACGCTGACAATATTTTGTCTGACTTTTTTTAGCCTGTGAACCAGTGGTGTACGACTCGCTCGTTTTCTTGTAATTTAACAAACGGGGATTCAGGGATGTCTAGTACAGTCAGATTTATAAACAATAATATTTACGTTAAGACGCTTTGTAAGATTCTTAAAGAAAAATGCTTTTTCTTTAAGAATCTGTTTTCTTTAAAAAAATTGTTTAACTTATTTTAAACAATAATGTTTAAATAAAATATAGTAGTTATTTTACTTAAAATTCAAATGGTTTATTTTGAAAATGGTGAAATATATATGTATAAAAAAAGCTTTTTATGGCATATTTAATGTTTGTATTTTTGTTATATTTTGAATAATAACAACAACATTCAATGTTATTTTTATTACTCAAAATATAAAAAAATACAAACATTAAATGCCATAAAGTGCTATTTTTTTACTTATATATTCCAAAAGTTTATAATTTAATAAGTTAATAAAAAAGCAACCAAAAATATGGTTTTAATATCAAAATTGGACTGTGATGGAGTGCAACAAGCAAAATTTAAGCAAACATTTCATAACAATATGCTACAAATATTTTTCAAAATTCTTAAGTAATTTTGAGAATGATTGTTAAAGTTAATGGTGAACAGGAAAAATTATATGCCAAAACCTAGTCATCTCTTTTCCAAGGTTCTGCATGGTACAAGGTGCACACCCATTCAAATAAATTTTATTAGTGACAAAAAGTAAAGCGTGCAATGCTGCAACTGGTACTACAACTACTAAGGAGCAAATTTGTGGAGAAACATCAAAAGATTTAAATTCATTTAAAAAGAGCATATCAATACAGAAGTCTTCTCATTTGGACTCTTGATTATTCATGCAAGGACCCGCTTCTTCAAATTGCTTCTTCATTTAGCTTATAAAATGCCTTTACAAAAGAGGCAAACTCAATCAGACAAGGAAAAAGTTGCCAAAGAAGCAAAGAAGAAAATACAAACATCCTTCAAAGAAGTATTAGGGCTTCAAGTGGATATACTTTAAGCAGGGTTCAGGAAACAAATGATGGCAATACGACAATATAACAATGAAGATTTTTTTCACACCTAGAATTATCTTCACAAATAACTTGGTAAAATGTTTACATGTTATTCTTAAAGTCATTTCAAGCGGATATAAAACTGATGCTTTTGCTCATAAAACTGCTAAAATATTTATCTGTATGGTTGATGTCCCATGTCTCCAACCATGCATAAAGCTTTGATGCATGACATCAAAGTAAAAACTCATGCAACCCTCCCTATTAGCCAGTTATCTGAGGAGGCAGGTGAAGCCCAAAATAAACACTTTCAGCAGTACAAACACAATTTTAGCCGACAATTTTCTTGTATCTACTGCAATACAGACATATTAAATAGACTGCTATTGAGTTCAGACCCATACATTATTGTTCTAGATCAAAATGGCACAAAAAACTTTTTTTTAAATAGAAGCAGTCATGATGATATCAGTATGAAGACTTGACAAGTGAGTAACTGATCTTAATATCTTGTGTGATCTTCTTGAAAATAAATTACTTTTCAAAATTCTTTTTTTTTTAAATTAAACAATTAATTTTGATAAAATACTGTTTCAAACTAATAAATTGAAAAAAAATCCAAAAAATATTTTTTAGCGGTTTTGTCACAAATACTCCACTGTGCATCTTTATAAAAATGATGCTATAAGATATAATAAATGATGCAATAAGATATAATAAATGATGCAATAAGATACAATAAAAGAAAAATTTAAGCAAATAACTAGAGTTTAACTTTTAAAAATGTTTACAGGTAATTGTGTTATAAAAGTTTTAAAAATGTTTACAGGTAATTGTGTTATAAAAGTTTTAAAAATGTTTACAGGTAATTGTGTTATAAAAGTTTTAAAAATGTTTACAGGTAATTGTGTTATAAAAGTTTTAAAAATGTTTACAGGTAATTGTGTTATAAAAGTTTTAAAAATGTTTACAGGTAGTTGTGTTATAAAAGTTTTAAAAATGTTTACAAGTAATTGTGTTATAAAAGTTTTAAAAATGTTTACAGGTAATTGTGTTATAAAAGTTTTAAAAATGTTTACAGGTAATTGTGTTACATAACTGAAAAGTTTTAATATTAAATTTTTAAGAATTATTAGATTAGTCTTCAAACTCTAATTTTCATTTTTAAATATTAATAAATTCATTAATAAACTTTCACTTATAATTTCATTTCTAAAAAAAATATAAAGTAGTATATAAAGATTAAAAAAAAAATTAATTATAAACTAGTAAACAAAAAGGTTAAACACCTTATCATTTATATAAAATCAGAAATAGTGATAAAAAAACATATAATAAAGCAAAATGTTTAAAAAAAAAATTTCATATGCCTTAATTCTGTCAAAATGCTTCTTTAAGACAAAGCAGACAACTAAGGTGGTGAAAAACTGATTTAAAGAGATTATATCAATTATGTTCTGTTAATAGAATAGCTGATAAAAGTCATAGGAGTGATAACACGCATCAATAAGTTTCTTGGAGGGCAGTTTCAAAAACAGAATTTTTTTATAAGTACAAAATTATCTTAAGAAAGAAGTAGTTTATCTTGTAAAGAGGTTTATTTTTTTTAAATATTTGTATTTCAACCAAGTTTAAAGTTACATGCTACCTATTTTCCACAAAGAAGCTGAATCCAAAAATAAATAATTTTCAAAAAGTTTATAACTTGTGTATTTGCCTCCCTCTCAGCCTCTCTATGGCCTAGGGAGCATCTATAGCTGCTTATTTTTTGAATGTGAATAAAAATGAATGCAAAGTAGGAAAATAACAAAAGTAAGATTTATTATAAGTTAATAAATAAGTTTTATACTTTTTTATTTAAAAATTGTGAGCAGAATATATTAGTACCATGTGAATAAATCTTCAATAGTGTATATATATATGCATATATATTTTAATCTCAAACACCTAGTAACTTGACTTTTCTTAAATGGTTTAAAACATAGGACACAAAGAAGGCTACTATAAAATTGCTACGAAATAGAACACATTAAAAGAAATCATTGTTATAATTTTTTTATAAATGTTTCTTTTTGAGTGTACAATAGGGATATAAATTTTCAACTTTTTTTTTAATTTTCAAATTCAATTTTATTTTTGGATGTATTTTTACAATAACTTTAAAAAAAAAAAAAAAGTTATTTTATAACTTTAAAAAAAAAAGTCATGCACTAAGACACCCAGCGACATGGTGGGTGCCATTTATTATCAAAAATATTCACCCAAAGTATATCAAGATGGGTTTCAAAAGAAGTAAAATTTTACAGAGATTTCATAAATATTGATCTTTCTTTAATAAAATCTTCTTAAAGAACATATTGTTGAAAAATGTCTTTAAAAAACCTCTTAAATTTTTGTTCAAAATCGTTAGTTTTTTACAATAAACTAAAAAACAATTTTTTGAAACTATGAAATTTGCTCCTTTTGAGACCCAACTTAATATTGGAAAAATTTTTTTTTGGTAATATATAGCACACAAAATCATGTTGGATGTCTTGGTGCATTACTTTATTTTTTTGAATATTGTATTGTGCGTTTTTTTTTTAACTAGATGTAAAAACTTATCCAAAAATGATATTGGTACTTAAAAATTAAAAAAAATTAAAAATTTAAATCCATAGTGAACAACATGACTCGTTTTTTGTTTATTTTAACTCAAAGTTTGTAATATAGTTATGTTATCTAACCTTAAATAATATCGTACCAATAGTATTAATGTTTTAATCAAAACTACCTCAAAGCTCAAACTAATGGAGCAAGGTGAAATTAGGTCACATAAAGCCCATTATAGAGTATTTTCTGGTAAAAAATTGATAGACGGATAGAAAAATTTTATTTTGAAGTTCTCTATTTTGAATGCAAAGATGTTACTTAAGGAAAAGTGAAAACCAAAACTATTATAACTGTCTAGCGAAAGTCACTATTTAAGAGATGTTTGCCAATCTTTTGCTAATTAATAATGATTATTTAAGGATCTTAAGATATAAAAAGATAACGTATGATGAAGAAACTATAAATAACTAATAAAACTACAATTGCTTACAACTCCATACTATTCATAATATTCATTACCTACTAGAAATAAAATATTTTGACAATAAAAAAAATTTGGAGCAAAACTAACAACTGAGATTACATAAACTCTGGAGAATCACATAATAACATGACTCGCTTTAGCCTATATACTATACCTTTCTTTGCAATTTGTTCACTTTGCAATTGGGAATTTCCATGACCAACTTCCGCTTTACTTTTGATTCTTGTACTTCTTCTCATAATTAACTTATTTTCACTGAAATTATAAAAAGAAAGAGCTATATTGTACTATACTAGCTATTATATTATCACTATTATTATTGTTTAAACTAGCTATATTATACTCTCCTAAATTAATTGTTAGACTAAAAACATTGGAACTAAAGATGAAGAACATGTGCACTATTTACGTTACACATTCGGAAACATATATTTGACGGAACCCGGATAATCGATCAAAACGTTTAATGGCCGAGAAATCCGATTGTCGGGAAATCCGATTTTGTCGGGATGGAGCGGAAAATCCTAATAAACAATCATTAAACATTAAAAAATGACTGATTTAATCCATATACAACTAAAATAATTCATTTCTTAATTAAAATGAATAATTGAAATTATAAAATAATTCATTGAATAGATCACATATCGATAGATAGATATTTATTAGAAACATCAAATACATGTTCTAAAGGCCCATACAAAGATGGACACTAACAGCGTGCCCATAAAAAAATTCAAAAAAATGCACCACTACAAAACCAATAACAAAGTTATAAAATTACAAATATTATAAAGAAACACAATTATAAAGAAACAAATAGTTGTTCCTTTTAGAATAAATATTCGTTTAAGCCAATAGAGTTAATCTTATTTTTAAATGATAAAATATTTTTAATATTCATAGCATCCGAGGTCATATTGTTCCACATGTCAGCAACTCGGAAAGAAAAACTATATTTTCTTGAATCCAAGCGACAAAATTGTTCGCGTACTTTATAAATATGACCCCGGGGGTGGCTATTGTTGTCAATCTCAAAGAACAAAGATTGTTCTGTACAAATAAGCTTACGGAAAATTTTATAACACGTTACCGTTACATAATACAAATGAAAATCACAACGAAAAATAACGTGAATACTAAACATGCGTGAGTTGTATTTCTTTCCGAAAAAATCCTAAAAAACTCAAAGCATCAATTGTTTTATCGTTTAATCGTGCTCAGTTTTAAAAGTTCAGCTACTTAGAATGTTCTTTCGGGCTCCACACTTGTTGGCTGTACAAATCAATAAGTTTTGTGTATCAATACGACTTTAATTCTAAAGTCAAAATTTTAATGTGAAGCGTTTTTTTTTTTTGAATGAAATAAATGTTCTTAATACGTTTCAACTTGAACATTAAAACAACAAAGAACATTAAAAACATATACTTGAAACTTTCAAGTATATGTTTTTAATGTTCTTTGTCTTATACTTAAGTGTAAGATCAACTTAATACCTAAGAATTCTCAACATCTATATGCATGTCCAAAAATAGTTATTTCTAAAATAAGTAAACCT
This sequence comes from Hydra vulgaris, assembly GCF_038396675.1. NCBI lineage: Eukaryota > Metazoa > Cnidaria > Hydrozoa > Anthoathecata > Hydridae > Hydra > Hydra vulgaris. The sequence continues at coordinate 40,322,203 of NC_088931.1, forward strand.
AAAAATTGAAATCTTGATCATCATTACAAATGCAGAATCTGGCTCTGGCAGAAATTTTTTAGACTAAAGTTAAACTGCAAAAAGTTGTTTTCACAATATACTCTGGTGGTTTCATTTTTGGCAGGGTTTAATAAACGTACAGTTGGATTGTTGTAAAGATTTTTTTACGATCTAATAATTATATAAAACAATTTGAAGATGTGTTAATGTTTATTTTATTGAAAGCGTCGTGATTCTGTAAGATGCGTTTACCGTCTTTATTTATTTTTTCTATTTTTTTGTATGTTGAGGTGATAGCGTTTCTTAATAAATGAGCATAATTTTCTTTAGATATATTATATAAATTCGATGTTTTATCGGCAAATGTGTAAGTAAGGTTACTATTATTTATTAGATATAAACCTCATTCTTTATACTTTATTTCGCGTTCCTTAAACTTTATTTATTATATTTTAACAATACCTGCTCTTGTAATTTTTCTTCGTTTATTTAAATCTTTATCTTATAGATTGTAATAGAGGAAAAAAAGTTATTTTGATTGTGCTTCTTCTAACTGATTTGTGTAGGTTGAAGAAAAATGCTAATCACTTAAGCAGAGGCCGCCTCAAAACTAAAATTCATTCGACTGATTTTTATTTAATACCCGACTAAGTTCGTCAAAAAACCGACTATAACTTGAAAATCACCTTTTTTTTGGTGTAGGATTAAAGAAATTTATTACTTTAACATTGGTTTCTTATTATTTTTATGAGGGCTCTAAAGTCTACTTTTTGAACTATTTTCTTTAGTTTAAAAACTAGACTTTATCACTAGTTATATGTACGCTGATTCTAACTATCCACATCAAACGATAAAGGGAATTTTATCAACTATCGAGCTAAGAGTGTCAATCACATCTTCAAATGAAGTTATTTATAAACTTCACTTTTATTTATAAAAATACTTTGGAAAAATTTATATTTGTAAGCCCTAGCATGCCAACCAATTATAAATACTTATCAATACAATCTGGTGAAGTCTTTAACTCAGTAGAAATGTTACGACAAAAACTAGAAAACCTCTTTACACTAGTCAACCAGCATTGCCAGTCAAAATTTATCAACCTCCCCAAAAATTAGACAAAAACGCTATTAAATAAGCTTCATTTGAATGCATAACACGAAAGCGATCGTTAACTTAAAGAAAAATATTTTAACTTTAAAAATATAAGTTATATTTTCCAATCAATAACCCTTCTCATCTAAAGTTATATTTCCCAATTAATAATTTCCCTTGTTTTGTAAAGTTACATTTTCTAACCAAAAAATAATGTTTTATTTCTTATCATTGTTCGATTTATGTTCGGGTAATCAAACAATGGGTAATCAAGCAATAAGACAAAATTTTTTTAAATTTTGCTTATGCATTGTGTAATGACCCACAATAAATGTGTAATCTTAACACAAAATAAATGGTACAATAAAAATATTTTTTTTAAAATACAAAACGTTTTAAGCAACAATGTTTTTACAAAAAAGCAAGAATTAAATTTCTTATATGTTCTTATTTGGAATTCAATTTATTGAATGTTAATAAAGGGTTAAATTTCTTCGTGGTTGTTAAAATGAGAACTATCAATCTCTTGAGTGTAGTTAGCAAGTAACTCGCGTAGTTCTTTTAAATAATAATCTGACGGCAAAGGTAAATCAACAACATAAGACGCAACTTTTAAAGAAGACCACTTTGGGTTTTCGTCATCGATATCATCTTCACTCGAATTCTAAAACGCAATTCAGTATACAAAAATCATTAACTTTGCATCTTATGCTGAAATTTATTTAGCATAAATCTCCTTTACCGCGCATTTACCTGCCCTCTTAAACTACATTAAAAAATGATTCAAATAACAAAAATCATGTAGACATCATCATAATGATAAAAAATTGAGTACCATTAAAGAGAAAATTATCTTTAGCATATTAGAGCATGTACGGGCCATTTCTGATTGGCATAGCCTAAAAGATTTAAGAAATTAATTTAATGCCAAGAAAAAAAATTAGGTCATAACAAAAAAAAAAAAAAAAAAAAAATACTACCTTTCTCTTGAATTTTCAACTTTCATCATATTAATCCGATTTATCAAAGACACTATTTCATTCTCCATGTCTTCCAAGTGGTACATTGTAAAATTTGTATCTTTCTAATTATTTAAATAATTTTAATTTTAATTAAAAGTATATAACAAAAAATAAATAAAAAGACTGGCACTTGGAAATCTAAAATTAAATTCTTAACCCCAGAAATGAATATGGTATTATATACTAAAAACAACTCATAAAGAACTTTAAGGACACATATTTTAAGTTATTTCTGAAAACTATATCCTCTGGTAAATCTTTTCCTAAACAGGGCTGTGCGGTGGCATGGAGTAATGGAGCAATCGTTCCAGGCGTCTGGGCTACGAAAGCGCCTTTTAAGTATTTCAAATTAGATTATTTATAACTTTATTATCATGTAAGCAACTTATTTATATTCAGTTCTTTATTTTACTTCTAATAAGTTTTCATGTTTTTTAATATTTTAGGGCCCTAGTAAAAAGTTTTTTTGGGGGAGGGTGGTGGGCTCGTACCGACTAGCCACGGCACTGAATTTATGACATCATTGGTAAACAAAAAAAAATACTGCATACGATATTAACTTTGTCAGCTAAACAAAAAAATTACTTTCTAAAGATTTTTTTTTGCTAGGATAAAAGTGGAATTAAAAAACAACATTAAATTATTAAACATATATACATATATTTTTTATAATTATATATAAGATATATAAATATAAAAAATATATTTTTATACATTAAACGTTAGAAAGAAAAAATTAAATTTGTAATAAAATAACTGACTTAAAACTTAAAAAAATTAGCATAAAGAATATATCACAGAAATATAGATATTATTTATTATATGTTTTTGTAAACATTATTATACTTAACTAAAACTTTTAATTTTGATGGTAACAACTTTATGCTGTAGTAGATTAATGGTAGAGGACGTTCAAATTTACTCTATGCCACTGAAAAGTACTGCTCAACCTGGGTTCTCCATGCAGCAACCTTGTTTAACAAGGTTGTCTCCATGCAGCAACCTTGTTTAACAAGGTTGTCTTCATGCAGCAACCTTGTTTAACAAGGTTGTTTCCATGCAGCAACCTTGTTTAACAAGGTTGTCTTCATGCAGCAACCTTGTTTAACAAGAGTGTCTCCATGCAGCAACCTTGATTAACAACGTTGTCTCCATGCAGCAACCTTGTTTAACAAGGTTGTCTCCATGCAACAAGGTTTCGTGTTTTAGAAAGAGTTGTAAATAAAATAAAAAAATATAAATAAAATTAAAAAAAAAAAAAATTCTTCTCGACGGTAGACTGCAGTAAAGAAAGTTACTTTAGCAGTCGTAGATTGACTTCTCTCTTCCAAATTTGGAGAACTTTATTATAGATTTATTTTGTTTTAGGAAGAACTCATAAGGCTTTAATAAAAATTTTATTTGTGAACTATTTTATTTAAACATTTAAATTATATAATACATTTCAGCATATACTACTGTGAATTTAAAAATTTTTTAAATATAATCTTAAATTTTATTTTAAAATTTTATTTTTTTATTGTATTTACCTCCCCTAGGTTGAGGGATGATGACTGCTAGAGTCAATGATACTGTTGCCTTTGTCTTTTAAATTGTTAAATTAAATTATTACAACTCTGGACCCCATAGTTCTAAAATACTTGACATAAAGCAACTATACAAAGACCTTGGTAAGAACTTCACAAACAAGGCGACTGCACTAAGAATTTGGGTAAAAAGTCCTTATCTAAAAACTTTAAAATGGGTCCTTTAAAATCCTTTATAGTAAGAACCAGAACCAAATATAATACTGCCCTACACAGTATATACTGCCTATTACATAGTCCGCATAACCAATTACTTAGTACAAAATATTACCATTTAATAAGACATTAAACATTAACGGGTGATGCAGAAGTTATCGGACAAAATAAAAACGTCAATAACTTATTTATAAATAAAAAAACAAACTACTATTATATTTTTTTTAAATAAAGCATTTATCTTTTAATAAAAATATATTATTTTTTATATGAAAAAACACAACCATCTGCAACTGATCTCAATTTTGCTCTGACGCCTTTCATATGCGACTGTAAAAAGTTTAAATCAATTTCTTGTAGTTTTAGTTTAATGCGATCAATCAAAACTTGCTCTGTTGAAGCTTGCCAATCTCCCTCGTAAACCTTCTGTGGCAAATGTCCCCAAAAATTTTTAATTGGTCGAGCTTGAGGCACATTTGGGGGATTGGATTCTTTATCAACGTAATAGACATATTGGTCCATCCAATTTAGAGAATCTTTAGAATAATGAGAACTTGCTAAATCTGGCCAAAATAAATAGTTAAAGTCTCCATGATACTTGTGAATAAATGGAAGAAGTCGTTTTTCTAAACATTCATTAATATAGATTGATGAATTGATCGCTACAGCCTTGGAAGTGCGAAACAATGGCTCGGACATACCACGGTCAGATATGGCTATCCACATTAATAATTTTTTGGGAAATTTCTCTTTTCCTATAAAACGAACACTTTCTGGGCATGTCTTTTTGTTGTTTGTGTAGTATCCAGAATTTCCAGGCATGTTGTCCCCTGCAAAACAAAAGTATTTTTCGTCATCAATGACTAGAAGTGATTTTGTGTTATAGAGTTGGTTAACTAGTTTCCTGCTTCTTTTCTTCGCCTTTTATTTGTTGTTCTATAGTGTATTTTGGAGTCTTTTCACGTTTTCTATATTTAATATTCATTTTTTTTAACTGACGACTAATTGTCGATTGTTTACACTGAATTTAATACCTATTTTCTCTGACTGACCCCTTTTTGATTGTTGACAAGTCTTGTTAATTCGGCTTTCTTTTCTCTAGTCCAGGATGTCGGACAACCAGGGTGCTTTCTATCAGAAAACGATTGAACAGTTTCAAGTCTTTCTATCAGAAAACGATTGAACAGTTTCAAGTCTTTTTAGGTTATCATATATTGTACTTCGAGCAAATCCTTCCTTTTCAAAATGATTTTTTTTTTTTTAATATTAGGTTTATTTACAAAAAACATTTTTAGTCACTTTCGAAAAAATTCTCGTTCAGCTGCATTTAACCTTATTTTAAATAATTGTGTTTCAAATAATAAAGTTTACATTTTATAGAACATTTATGCCTACGCATAAAACCACAAAAACTAATTATTATGCTCAAATAATGAAATTAGGATTTGTCCGATAACTTCCGCATCACCCATTACCTCATTCTGAGGAAACTTTGTTTTAACAAGTTATATATTTTATTTCATTATTAGACCAAAGTAACTTACCATATGTATCTGGTTTAACTTTTCTTTTAACAAAATATAGTCAAGAAAGACCTAAAAACAACACAAATAAAATAATATTCTATTTATATATTATTTATGTAAATAATGACATAATGCCTTGATACCAAATAAAATTTATGATAAACTAAAAGAATTTAATAACAGATTACTTGTCCACCAAGTTTCCAGTTTTTTATCGTACAACAGCGTTCAGGTAAACACAAATCTTTCAAAATGTTCTTCAAGTTTTCATAATCCTCTTAAAAATTTTTATCAGTATTTTTAATTTTTCAACATTTAAAAATAACAGAGTACTATTAAAATTGTGTACCTTCAATAATTGCATCCGCTGCCAAATTATCTATGGCAGCAACATGAGCTAATCCCCAATGCCCTGCTCTGATTAAATGAATAGTTTCTTCATATCTTCTGCCAATGTATTTTGCATGTAGTGCCTGATCAATAAAATCAATAAATTCCAACAAAAACAAAATTAACAAAAAAATGACTATAAACAAACAGAAAAACGACAGACCAACAGTTCAAATATTTAACCTTAGCTTCATGCATCCAATGTTCAGGTATTTGAAAATCTTTAATGATCATCTGCTCTTGTTCTGTGAACTGCATATCACCCTCCTTCTCATTTATTAAACAGTATCTTGAAAGAATGCGTTTTACAGAACTCTCTCGTCTAAAAATTAAACAAGAAAAAAAAAGAAGACATTTTAGAATATTAAATACTTTTTGCCAAAAAAACTTTTTTTTACTAAAAAATATCTGCAAAGTTTTTACGTTTCATTATCTCTCAAATGCATGAGAACAAAAACTGCCCACTGCCATAAACCAATACTTTCTAGTTGTGCAGCATAACTATATTGCAATAGAGCATGGCGATCATCATTTAAGTGAGTGTAACCAAGATTTTCTAAAACTCTTTGAAGGTGCCAACTATAAAAAAAATCAATAAATAACTTCATATGAAATTAAAAAAAGAAAAAAAAAAAAGAAAAGAATAACTTAAAATTACCTGAGATGATAGTCGACCATATTATTGACATGGGTATTGGGTGTTAAAAGTTTTTCAAGTAAATGTTCTCGTTTACAATAAAGATTTAGAATATGATAACAAATATCCTTTGAGGTACCTTCTTCATCACTTTTTTGGTACGTAGGATGAGGGTAAGACGAATAAGATCCATATGTTTCAGTCCCCTTAAAATAAAAATCCACTTTTATTTATGCGTGAAATGAAATTACTAAAAATTAGTAAACCAATGTAAATTAACAAAAACTTCAAAGGTTAAAATAACTCAATAAAAATAAAATATGATAACAAGTTTAAAAAAAAATGATTAAAAAAAAATTAAAACACACCTTAAATGAATATTGGTATTCTTTAAAAGCATCATTAATTGTGGCTGTGGCTGGACAATAGTACCTATAATATTATATGTAGATTATCTTCATGCATTGCATTACCTGTACTGCATATATACACAAAATATAGATTTATATCATACACACACAGGTTTGGCAAAAACCCAGTTTTTTTTTGGATAAACTTGGGCTTTATTTTTATTTCGTATTTGTTAAACTTTTTTTTTTTTTTAATGGTATTGAAAATTAGTATAACTTTTAATACCATTGAAAATTATACTAATTTTTAATAATTTATAACAAGAACTTTTCAAATTATTTTGAAAAAGATTTTTAAACATAATTTAAAACTGTATTTATTTAAAAAATAATACTAAACAAAGTTTTTTTGCTATAACAAAAGTTAATCAAGATACACAAACTCTCAATCAATGACTGCAGCTATAAAAGTATGACATCATCAATGACTTTTACAATAATGACTTCATGTGTTAAAATTTTATTTTTTTGAGACTATAAATGTATATAAGTCAAAATAATTAGATAAAAAAATGCTAATTAGATGCAAATATTTATCTTTCTATTTATAGTAAATAAGTTAAGTAAATAAATAAAACAAATCATTTGAATGTTAACTTAAATATATGTGCATGATAACATAATTTAATCTAATTTAATTTAATAAAAAGCTTATAACAAAGTCTGGCATACTAGTTTTCTCTTTTCATGGGATGTATTTGGAAAAGTTATTAAATCTATTGAATCATTCTGATTGCAGTAGTAAAGTTGTCCTAGGTCCTAGATAGACAGCAATCTCTTTCTTTTCAAGTAATCTCTGGAATACCTCAAGGTTCCATCCTTAGTTTCTACTTTAGGTATCTTCTATCTTGATTTCATTTGCTACCTCTATTAATCCCCTTTCCATTCTTGTATAAAATACAACAAAGTTTTTATTTTTCATTTAGTGATAAAATAATCTTGCAGGAAAAACAAAACAACAACAAAACAAAAAGACTTATTGTGTGTATATAGTATTGTGTGATAACATAAGGTATAACCAATAGTTTTGCTTGTTTATGATTTGGAATTATAATGATAAAAAAGAGGGTTGCAGCAACAATTAAAAAAAAAAGAAAGAAAAGAAAAGCTTCAACTAGATAAAAAATATTATATAATAATTGAGGGTTGTAAATATTCTAAATGTAATTATTTATAGGCACCACTAATTTAATTTCAAGCATCTACATTAATCTCTATTGGCATTATTCATGTTCTGTCTTTGCTTCCTAATTCTTAGCTCTACAGCTGCTTGTAACCTGTAATACTTTAACTGCTTGTAACCTTGTAATACTTTAACTTTAAGCTTCCTTAACTGAAATAGCCCACTCAACCTTAACTAGTTAACAGTAATATCAATTAAGTTGAATACAGTAATAAAATTAAAAAAAAATTACCATAAATGCAAAGCAAGACTTCTCTTCCAATTTAGTTTTTCACATAAACTGATAATGTTTTTTTTAGATTTCCAAACCATCATACCAGACATTAACACATATAACTTTAAACGATTTACATTCATGAACAAATCGATCTATAATATATATATATATATATATACACACACACACACACACACACACACACACACACACACACACACACACACACACACACACACACACACACATCTTTATACTAGAGATGTAATTAAAACAATATTAAAAATAAGAAGTCTGCTATCAGCACTTTAATGTACTCTGTAAACCAAATATGCCTTGCTGAAGGGTTTTAATTTGTTTCAAACAAAATTATTAATGACTAATTAAAAAAGGAAAATTATAGTGTTTTTTTTAATATTAAGATAATGCAAGATTTTTGTAAAGTTTTAGATAAACAATATTTATTATGCGGAATAACCAAAATCTTTTTTAACAAGATAATAAGAAATTAAGAACATATTGTATATTTATATTTGCTTAAAAAAGTCATACCAATGACCACATAAAGTGAACTTTTGTAAAGTTTTTGGCAAAATTAATTTAACGTACTTTTGTAAAGTTTTTGGCAAAAGTAATTTAACATGTATTTTTAATCTTTTTAACATGTACACAATGATTGGATGCTTACTTTCAAAAAGAAGCAATCATGTTGTACTTTTCTAAATACCAACCTTTTTTTTTCTAAACTTATAATTAGGAGAAAGAATAACAATTTAAAAAAAAAATTATTTGATTAAAGTCTTAACTATATTTACTGAATCCTATTAAGTTGAAAAAAAATAATTTAAAAAAGCACTTAAACTGAGTTTTATCATTATTTGCATCTCCCCATGTTTACATCTTTCATTAGTTGTGTAGTTGATTATGAAACAAATAAAGATGAACATGCAAAAATCACGATGAAAACAAAGATAGACATGCAAAAAAGATTGCTGAACTATAGTGTTACCTGTAAAAGGATATTTTATTTAATAACAGTTAAACAATAATAAACTACTCAGTTTTCTTATAGTTTACTAAATTAAAAAGCTCTTTCAAATAATAAATATTTCAGTGAACTAGGAAAAATGCTAAATACAATTACAGAGCTAAACAAAAACAAAACTTTGAAAAAATAACCACTTATAACCTTGCTTGACTGCATACTTAAGGATCTTTCTGCTGATCAGGCTCATGGTTACAAAAATGTAATAAAATACAGCTGAAGCATTACCTGAGAATTTATTAAACCTTGTCCCTAGGTTTATGACCAAAGTTTATTAAATAAGTCCTGTTTTTCATTCCAAATATAAGGAAAAATCTTCAAAATCTATATTTGATTCTCGAAATTATAGTGGTTGTGTATTTATCTGCTGGTGTATGGTGAATGGTGTATGTTTCAACTAAAAAGTTGTTACTATAGTAATAATAATGGTGAAGAGATCGGCATGGTGTTTGCATTGCATTATTCAGACTTTTTTGTATTCCAACAATAAAGAAAAAATTTAAGAATGCAACATGTGCTAAAGATTAAACGGGAAGAAAAAGATAATACTCAATTCAGAGACAATTCAATAAGATGTTGCAAAGCCATGAGTAAAAATACTAATGCTGATAAATTGACTAAACTAATTGAATTAAAAGATTCAGTTTACAAATAACTTTTTCAACAAATCTCACAACCCATTTGGTGTACTTCTTTGTTTGAGTTTCAACTTGCAATAAATTTCCTGATTTACTGCAATCGCTACCCCTGTGTGTCTACAATTAAGTAGTGTGCATGCAACAAGAAACTAAACTAAATCTGAATTAATGGGGTGAAGTGTAAAACTCACGAACAAATTATTTTATTTAAATGTTAATGCAGACTTAGCAGTGATTCACTTAAATTATTGAGATCTCTTATTACCTAAAAAAGTAAGCAAAGCAAACTTAATCAAGTATAAGTCAAACTTTGATTGTTTGGGGGTCGTTTAAGCCATAGTTCTGATTTTTTAATAATTAATAATCTATTGATATTATTTTTGCCCTTTTTGTCTTGTCTTGTTCATTAAGTTTTTGTTTATTTTGTTTATTTACTTTGTTGCTGGTTTTCAGCAAATGTTTCTTTCAAGATGCTTCATGTTTAGTTTTTATGAGTAGTAACCAAACCTTGTACACTTTAAAGTTTTGCACTTAGCTTCAAACTTATTTAGCTTTTCAAACATCGCTTTCTTAAAGATCAAGGATGATCTGAAATCAAATATGAATTGAGAAATGTATGAGTAAATTAAAAAAAAAGATGAATATAAACAACTTTTAAACAGTATCATCCAAAGCTCACACTTGGTCTGCAATCATGGTTCTATTTTCACAGCATACTGAACTATGATAACAAAAATAAAATATGAATTACAGAATGTTTTGGACAAAAGTTAACGCTCTTTTTAGTTGCTTTTCTATTGTTTATATATATTAAATATGCCAAAATTGAGTTGTTAAAAAAATAAATTTGTTTGAAATTTTAATTTCAAAAATGATATTCTAATTTCTTGTAAATAAAGAAACTGATTCAAAAGAATTTTCTCAAAACTTCAATCTTCAACTTTTTCAAAATTTTTAAATTGATTTAGTTAAGTTTTTTTTATATTCAAATAATTTGATTGGTTTGATTTTTGTCTTTTTTTGTTTGTTTGATTTTAACCATATAAATGGCTCACTTAACCATACTAAATATCAGAATGATATTAAAAATTGATATTAAAACTAGATATCAAAATTTGATATTTCAGCTAAAATACTGAACTTATTTAAATGTAATTGAACAAATTGAAAATTAAAACTCTTCCTCCTAATTGATCATTTTTATTTATTTAATAAAAAATATGATCAATCAGGATTTTTTTTTAAATTAAAAGCCAGATCTTTCAGGCAAAACATTTTTTTTGATGTGTGCATGTGTGTGTATACATATAAACTTAATAGGTTTAAAACATAGTTTAGTACATTAGACTCTTCCCACTGAGTCAACTGACTTCGAAGGTAATGTTTTAAATGATGATCACCAGCTGATTGAGAAAGTAATGATGCAAGTCGAAATTCTTTATTATCTTTTGCAACTTGACATGCAGAACATAATTTATTTCCAGAAAGAAAACTGAAAATTACAGAGAGATGTCCATCATCCTTAAAAAAAATGATTCCAAAATTATTAATAAAATAAAGCATAGAAAAATGTCTCAATTAACTCAGTCCTACAACCTTCTACCATTTTCTATTTACCTTAACTTTATTAGTCAATACTTCTTCATTAACCTCTTCTTCTAAAACAATTTCAAGCCATTTTGAAAGCGCAGTGCGTCGTAAAGATTGATTTTCATATTTAGAATTTTCTTCAACTAAAATAATGCAGATATAAATAGCTAATTAAAACAAAAATACTGGTAAGTGATGTTAAGTTGTAACACCACTAACACCACACCAGTAACAAAACAAAAAATTATTGCAGTAACAAGATAAAAAAAAAATGATGGAAGAAATGAAAAAATAATAACTAGTAGGTATTTTAAGAATAAACTTATTAATTTAAAACTCTTTGTGAAGATTTTTTTTTTTTTAATTTAATTAGTTAAAGATAATAACTGATAAAAGATTGATAGACTAAGATAATAACTGATAAAAAAAGATTTAAAATAATTTTGAACCAAAAAAGAAACAGATAAAATCAAGATTGTTATTTGTAATTATTTCCTTAATAAAAAAGAATTCTAAACTTTCTATAAGAACTCTGTTTCTTTAGTTTCAAATTTTCAAGACTTGATAAGTTTGCTGGAATGGAATCAGAAATAAGAAATTAGTGAGCACAATAAAGAGAGGCAATCTTAGCAGATGCTAATTTTAAAATGAATTAGATGTATGGTTTTTATGAGATGTTAATAGTGGAAGTTGAACTAAAAAAAAACATTAGGAAGGTTTTAATTCATCAATTTAGGAATATCAACATTATTCAAGAATGTTTAGTAGAAAACAACGTTTTTGGCTTCACTAGCCACAAAAAATACTTTTGTTTGGGTTAAACAAGCCACTCAGCAGCCACTGGAAACAAGCTGTCACAGATTTAGCATCACTTTGAGGATTGGCTGCTTATTCTAATCAATCAAAAAATGATGAATTTTTATAAAGCCAGGTCTATATGGCTGTATAATTAACAAATAGAGGCACTCCACTCTACTCCAGATGTATGATTGCCACTCCACTCTACTCCAGATGTATGATTGCTAATAAGATCACTAATAAACAATATAATACAATACAAAAAATAAACAAAACAATACCATAGATGCAATCTTGTGGTACCTTATCATTTATTGAAAAAGAGTTATTTTCATCAAATAAAAAACATCAAATAGATCATAAAAGAGAGCTTCACTCAGCTTCATAGACTCAAAGGTATAATTTTTCATAATATTGATTAAATTTCCCGAAAATGTCATAACACAGAAACAGATTGACATAATACTGTATCAAAAATGTCATAACAAAGAAACAAAATGTTGTAACAAAAATATATATATATATATGCATATAAAATATGTTCATCAACTTTACAGAAATATACAATGTTCATCAACTTTACAGAAATATATCATGTTCATCAACTTTACAGAAATATATTATGTTCATTATCTTTAAAGAAATATATTATGTTCATTAACTTTAAAGAAATTTATTATGTTCATTAACTTTACAGAAATATATTATGTTCATCAACTTTACAGAAATATAATTTGTTCATTAGATTTTTAGAAAATATTATGTTCATTAACCTTAAAGAAATAAATTATGTTTATTTATTTTACAGAAATGTATTAAATTAATTTTACAGAAACTATATTCATCAACTTTAAACAACTACCATTGTTTGGAGAACTAAATGTAATAAATTGATACAACTAATAATCTTCGAAATATTTATTATGTTTTCTGTTTTTCTTTTTTCTTCTATTATTGTTACAACATTAAATAACAATTTGAAATAAATGTTATATTTAAAAAAACAAAACTTTAAATCTAAATTTTTTTATGCATTTATTATATAATAACAATTACAATAGGTTATATAAAAGCTTACCTGGATCTAGTTTACCCCAAAGAGCATCAACCAATTGCCATACCTCAGAGTGAACAGAAAAAAACTTTTTTTCAAACTTTGCTAATAAAAAAAGAAAAAAAAAGATTCAAAATAACAAATAACAATTCAAAACACTAGCACTAACAAAATATACAAATAAATACGAGCAAGTACTAACAAATACTCAACTATTGCTAATTAAGTATTAATACTTACAAGTAGCTTGTTTAAACTGTAAAGACTTTTCAGCATAACTTTTAATAGCATTATAAAGAGAAGACAATTTTGGCTTTTTTAGAGAGCTACTTGAGTCAAAAGTAAATTCAGTGTTTTTTAATGCTATGTTCAAACAATCCTTAAAAAAAAATCATTTTACAAGTATAAAAAAGTATATATTGAATACAAACTTCTTTGGGCTACATATTGCTATTAAAAACTTACTGCAATAAACTGTGTACTTCCCTGATGAACATCAGAATTTAAACGTTCAACGTTAACAAACATATTGGAAAGACCAAATGGAGACTGAGTACAAGACTGAGTGAAGTTTCCTGAATATAACCCTTGCTTTAAAGTCTCTGCTTTAGGTATTCCAACACAGTCTCCCATGTGAACAAAACTTAACCCATTATTCCATCGCACATGAAATTCTCTTCCATGTGTTAAACTAGCATCTGCCAAAAGCCATGTTTTTCTGTATAGCAATGACTTTTCGTAAGGTACTAAGCCATATGAACGACATTTAATAAAAATATTGGGATTTTCAGTATTATCAACTTGAATTATCTCTTTATCAGATGCTAAAAAAAACAAACAACCTGATTATCTCTCTTCTATTTTTTATTTATAAAAAAATTATACCAAATCTTAGAACAAAAAACTTACAAGCATAAATTTGCTGCTTTAAACTGCTTTTAAATAAATTGACTTTTTTAGCTTTAGGTTCACTCTGAACTGTATTATCTAAAGTTAAGTTAAGAAACACAGAATTATTTAATGAGTCAGGTGGATTTTTTGATTTCGAAATATCAAGTTTCTGAAAAACAGAAGATGAGCGTCTCGACTCATTAAATATAGATGTATTTGAAAAGAGATGATTTTCTCTTCTTGCAGGTTTTTGCTTAACATCAACCATATCCTCGTCATCACAAAGGATAGATGTTTTCATTCCTTGCAAAGTGAATGGCTTAACTTGAGACACTCGACCAAGTTGATGAGAAAATGGAAGATAATCTTGTTCCATTTGTGTTTCATAGTTAAACTCTATAAAAATTAAATACATTTTATAAAAAGCAAAAAAAAAAAAACTTTTTTTTTTGTATTTAAAACAGAAACTGCAAATAATTCGAAAAACTTAAAATTTTATAACATCAATAGATTTCAATAGAACTTATTTTTAAATAGAACTTAATAATAAAATTCCACTTTAAATACCATTTTGAGAACTCATACTAGATTGCACTGGCATTTGATTGTCATCTTCTTTATCATCCATTTCAGTGTCAGATGTTTCTTTGCTTATTGTTAATTCTAGTCCAGGATTAAAGCTTTTAATAGGAAAACGATCTTTTACTTCCTCTTTTACAAGTGATATAATCTCTTCCTAATAAATGAAAATGCGTGTGTATATATATATATATATATATATATATATATATATATATATATATGTATATATATATATGCATACTTAATAAATATTAAATTCAAGGGCGCCCATGGCACCCCTAAATTTTTTTTAGCAACCATTTACTTATATATATTTATTGTTATTGCATTACAAAATGACAATAATTGTAAACCATAGATATTGCTATTGTTTCTAAAAAAAATTAATACAATAACAATAGTTATTGTTTCTGTTATCGTTTTCATTACAATTACAATAGTCTAAAACCTAGTCACAAGTTTTGAATATTTTTAAATAACCACAAAACAATTCTCTAAAAAAACATAAGTTTACCTGTTTTTAAATACATTGTTATTGGTTAGATGTCTCGTAAAAATTTTTTTTGTATATTTATTAAGTATAAGCTTATGTCAATTATAAAGAAAATATTATTAGTATGATAAAATCTCATAACAAATAAGTTATGACTGCAAGTTGACATTTTGCAGCAGTATGAAAAATGTGGACATCATTTTAAAAAACGTTCATTTTAATAATCCTACTTCAATATATTATCTTATTAATTCTTTTATTATTATTATCATTTTCTATTGTATAATTTGAAGGGTAGGGGTGGAGGGGGTAGAATTATAACCAATACATTTAATATTCTATGTAAGTATGACTATTATATTATGCTAGTGGCTTTTTGCCTAGATATTAGCATTACTTCAGAAGTCATGTTTGAAGACAAAATTTTGACATTTGAAGATTTCAAAAGCCATCTAATTATGGATGGCTTGTTGTGAAGCAGTGCATTAATCTGATGCGCTATTATAGCAGTGTCATTTAAATTTGCATTTAAATCTAAAAAATATTTAACAAAATAAATGGATGTAAAAATGTTTGCACTGTTAGAACCATCTAGAATTAATTAGTGATATGGTGATCCCCTCAGGAATGTATTGCAATAACTAATGGTTATTGCAATACATTCAATAAATAATCTGACCTGCATCTGACCTCAAAGACCTGCACTAAAGTCACTTGTCAGAGACCTTGCAGCAGGTCTGTTTAATATACATACACACACAATGATTATAAGTAGAAAAAGAAAACTTATTGCAACAAGTTCATAAAAACTTTAAGAAAGCTTAAAAATGAACAACATGGAACCATAAAAACTTAAAGAAATATTACATTATTGACCATGATTGTTCCATAAAACACCATTATGGTTTCACAAAAATAAAAATACTAATGAGAAGCATGCGAACTTCATTATCAATCAAATAATAACTAACATCATTAAGAAAAAGTTCATGAAACAATATGATTGAATAACATAAATAAATTTATTTATTTTATATAAATAAAAATCTTTTTTAATTACAATTGAATTAACAGTTTTATTGAATGCCAATATAACCAATAACAAAGAATCTATAAAATTATATACCTGTGTGCCAAACTTTTCAAAATGAATACTTTCATCAATAATATAAGAAAGTTCCTTTTCCTTCTTCAAACTAAGTAAAGATTTTTTTGTGTGCTCTATTTCTGCATCTTCGCCGATAAATTGCTCGTGCAAGCCATACCGTGTAAAGTGGTTAACCTAACATTCAAACATATTGAAAGCATTGTGGTTTATTTTAGAAAAATTTATTCATTTAAAAATTTATTTTATAAAACTTTAGAACTTTAAAATATGATTTTTTATTAATATAATTAAAAACTTTTTAATTATGTTATTGAAAATAACAATTGTCATTTGAAAATAAAAATTATGCTATTATTCATTACTAAACAAATTTGACTAAAATTGCCATTTTTTTATGTCAGCATTTTTAAAAAAACTTACTCTAAACACCCATGCACCTTCCTTTGGCTTGTAATCAAGAAACATAGCATCCATGGCAAGTGTTTTTTCTTCAATACGATCAATAAAACCACTTGCTTTCAATCTTTCTGGAGTCTATTGAATTAAAATATACTGCATACAGTTTATATATAATTTACACATGTTTAGGGTCTCACTAACACTTTAGTTATTCGTTTCTAACAAAAGTGTTGAGCTCTATTTATTACTCTCTATTTAACAAGAAGCATGGTAACGAGGTTACGTTAACAAGAGGCTGTTATATCTTTAATATTTTATTTAAAGCTAATTGTATGCAACGTTCAAGAGTATTGTATTACAATGGTGAGTACATACAAAAACGAAGTAAGTTGCTGAGGTATCAACAGTTATACACCCTTTTAGACTTTTTTTTAAATTATAACACTTAGAAAACACAATAACCTCTTAAGTTATAGGGTTTTCAGTTCTTGACAAGGAGCTAACTATAAAAAAATTTATACATTGTTTAATGACCTAAATATTTAACAACTATTTTAAAATTTAATACCTAAGAAAATTAATTTAATAACATTTTACAGTCCAAAATTTTTTTATTTTTAATATTCAATTTCGAAAAATAAAGCTTTCATCTGTGTAAGATGGAACTATTGCTAAGAAAGGTAAATTCTATTTTTAAAGAATACAGATAAATTCTATTATTAAAGAATACAGATAAATTCTATTCTTAAATAATACAGATCAATTCTATTCATAAAGAAAGGTACAGATTAATTCCATTCTTAATGAAAGGTAAAGATGCATAAACCTCTATTCTTTTCATTTTTATAATAAATCATTCTACTATTTAGTGGCAACAACATCTTATACCATCATTAATAATGTATATAACATATCTCTTTAAAAATGATTAAACGAATTTGGATGATTAAACGAATTTTGTAGTCTTAAGTGGCGACAACAATTTGAACCATCGGTAAATTTACAACTTTTTTGGAGATATCAAACACTTGGAATTACTTTGCAACTCATGTACAGGTCAAAATAAAAAAAACAATGATTCATTTCCCAGATTTTCAAATTAGGAAATCAGTGGAGAAAGTTTGATTCAACCAAAACCTTTCCTCTGATTTCCTAACTCAAGATATTTTTTCCCAAATTCAGATATGATTGGCCGAAAGAGACCATTCCTATCCTAAGTGTGGTAAAAATATTGGGTCTTACCAATTGCAAGAAAAATACTGGCTTTAGACTGGCATAAAATATTTAAAGCTGCTAAAAAAAAACCAAGTCCTTAAGATAATCCAAAATATGGTAACAAATGTCTCAGTTTTTAAATCTCTGTATAAAGCTGGATGTCTCGTAGCTATGAAACCTCTAAAAGAAATTATACTCTCAAGTAAATCACTTGAAGCAACAAATAATAGAGATTCATGGAATGTATCTATCCATAACATTAAGGATTACTAATTTGTCTAATGTTCAAATGTAACTTTTAATAGCGTTAATTAATGTTCAACAGCAATCCAATAATGCTGTTTTGTTGAGTCTGTAAAAGAAAAAATATCCTTATTATTACTTCAGTACCTGAAATTAGAACGATAATCTAAGAGATAATCTTTAAAAATTTCTTTGTTGTTTTGTTGGTGAGTTCTACTGAGTCCCAGCTCTGAAAAGTATCTGACATTACTTGGGCTAAAGTAAAGGATGCTAGTCAATGTTCTGAACACCTAACCCTCTAGTGAGCAATGGCCAAAAAAATTGGTGATTTCGCAAATTGATTGCTGTTTCGATTCAAAAAAAATAATTCAAGTTTTTTGAAACATTTCTTTGTTTTTTACTGTTGTTTGCTATCATACATACGTTGCTATCATACATACAGCGCTATACAAAGTTGTTAAAATATTAACATAAATTGAAAAACTCAGAGGTAAAGAAATTTTGTAACCTAATTTAATAAAAATAACTGCCGATTAGGGATTTAAACAGAGCTGATCGCAAACTAGTAACATGTAAACTGTTTAGTTAAATAAATGTTAAGTCTATAATTTTGCTTACTTTTCAACTTCACTTTCACTTAAAGTAATTTGAAATTTGAAAATGGAACTCATCTATGGAACCATTTAAAACGTGACCGTAAAAAGCTACACGAAAAAGCATCTAAAAAGCACGCATCTGCTACAAAAAAAAATGCTGATAACATAATTGAAAAATCATCAGGCTCTTCATAAAACTCACATTTTATTGAACCTCGAATAAATAAATAATGGAATAAAAAAAAAAGATCATGCAATGCTTAGATTTATTTGATCATTTGAGACAGCTCCTGGATCTGGCTTCATCAATTTGTGCTTGGTCAGGGGTGTACACTCGTTCTTTTGTCGGTCGGCAGAAGGGTGACTGAAAGTAATCAGTTCATTAATTTTGGTTGCTCCCCAATTTTTTGAGTCGCCCGTCACAATTTTTATAAACATTTTTGCATTTAGCGGAGTTCTCGCATATTCTATTCATTTTTCATTATAGGGCTAAGTGTAGACTAGAAATATTTTGCGTAAATAAAAGTAATATTGTAAACTATTGATCACGTTCACTTTTCTACTTTCAGATAAAACACATGCCGATATATGTCATTAGGTTTTTCAATTGAGTTGAGCACTTTATCAAAAATATATGCGCTCTTTTTTACAACAACAAAGTATTGACAGATATAAAAAAAAATAATTTACAAATACTTTAAGACCCTTTGCTTTTAATTAGTTGTAATTATTAAGATCATATTTGTTACGGTAGCCTGAATACTATTGATATTTTGAAAGTATTTTAAAGTACTGCATAATTAAATGTAAATTTAAACTGCATTAAAAATTTTAACTGATTTAACAAAAAATATTAATAGAATCTAGATTCGGTATTTGAAAATATTTACTTTTAATTTATTTCTTAAAACAATCTTATACTTAACATTATCTTTTGTTTGTTTATTATAATTTATTTATTTATTTTAATTTTTACGTATTTAATGTAGTATTTTTAATATTATAAACAGATTATAAACAATTTATAGATAAACTTTATAAGTTACCAATAAGTTATTTGTAAAGGTAATTTATGTTCATAAATATATTACTTTAAAAGAACTTTACACGATATTGAACTAGTAAGAAACAAAAAAATTTTAATATATATACAATATATAAATACATTGGTGAAAAGAATTCTCTTAAACAAAATCACTTCTATTTATAAGAAAAAAAATTATTATAAGAAAAATATTTTTTTATAAGAAAAATAAGTGAATTAATAAAAAACAAAAATTTTTAAATTTATTGGTGAAAAGAATTCTCTTAATCAAAACCATTCCATTTTATAAGAAAAAAGAAACTTTTTTAATTTACTTTTGCATCTATGATAATCTATGACGGATTTTTTACGTAATAAATTAGTTTGCAGGCCATAAGATAATAAAGAATATAAAAATAATAATAAATAACAAAGACCATAAAAAACTTTTTTAATAAAAGCTGCGAAACTATTTTACATTGATTTGAAATTAAATTTTACATTCCTTCCAAACTAAATTTAAATCTTTAAAATCATTTTTAATTTAAAGTCTTTTAAAATTAATTTTTTTTTAATAAAACAAGTTGTTTCTTTAAAAAACTTGTGGTTAAATATCTTTTTTTTACGACCTAATAATTTCTGAATAAATGTCACATAAACAATAATTTGAAAATTCCACAAAAAAAATTAGTTTTATTACTTTATCTCTAAATCCTTAAATAAAATTTGTGAAAAAAAAATTAAAATAAAACAGTATTTTTGATTAAATGATAAAACTTTCGTTTTTATTTAGGAAGTATTTTGTTAAATACATTTAAATGCTCGTACAATTTTCTAATTAATAATAGAGAAAATGGAAACAAACTTTGACACTTTTAAAATATAGTTTTATAGAACTATTGAATCAGAAAAAAAAATCAATAGTCGCCTTTTTTGCATCAAAGGAATATTTTTAGTCACTCTTTACAAAATTCGGTTGTCTGGTACTGTCAGATGACCACGAGTGTACATCCCTGTTGGTGTTTATTCAAGGGCAATATCTACCACCGCACCTAACCAACTTAGGAATTTGAGTGATATGGTTGATGATCTATATAATAGCTTCCAACAAAGTATAAAACGGCAGTGTATCACTAAACTTAGCACCACTTTTGATTAATTTAAGACCGACAATGGCGATAACTTTCTTGTTTTGACTTGTCATTATATTTCATCCTTGTGGGTTTTAGAATCATGCTGTTCATTAGTTGTAAATCTGGAAATAATAAATGCTTGTCACAAAGCTATTTCTACTAAAGAAATTATAATACATGTGCTGTCAAAATTTGACTTAACTTCAGATAATATTTTACAAGCTACAACTGAAACTATTCCTAGTATGCATGACACAATTAAACTACTTGGAATAGATTGGCTAGACTGTTGTGCTCATCTCTAACTCCAACACCCAACTCCAACACCCAACTCCAACTTGGTGTGAAATTAGCTATCCAATACTTGTGACATTAATTAGCATAGGGCATAAATTAGTTGGATTTTTTCACTCATCATTGTTTGGACAAGCAGCACTCAGAAAGTGACTCAGATTTCTCAAGGAAAACCTGAGTCAAAGCCTCCAATGGAGGTGGAAACACGCTTTAACACCACTTCTAACTTAATGGGATGAAAAAATCATAGTTCTATAGAACTAGCTCTAGTTGTAGTGCTCACAATAAAAAAACTGTATGAAAATGTCACCGACTTGTCTAACTGAAACGCAAGTAAAATTTTTAACAATTGTTCTATTTTAAATTTGAAGCCACTACTTGCGGAAAGCCACTAAGTGCGGAAAAAAAGCATGAGTGCTAATTTAGTTAATCCTTGTATTACAACTTTGAAAAGTAAATTTGTTAATTTTATCAATTTTCGAAAAATAAATTTGTTGATTATTTTACTACGCAGTTGGAAATCAGGTTTGAATTAAGTGAAGACCTATTTCTTTATCTCTACCTTCTTAGACTTATTTACTTACTTTTTAGAGTTAGCTTAAACCCTCAATTTAAATTAGCAATGCTTAACTTGGCAGAGATGCACATTGTGGAATCTTACTTAATAGTCTGAAAAAAAGCACGATTTAAGTATTTTGATGTATAAATCCCGATGAAACTCAAGGGAACAATTTCTCATCTGAAACAAATTGAAACTCAATATAAAAAGTTTGAACATTTTTCTGAACAATTTCTAAAAATTGTACCCTTTAGATCAGCAATTGAAATTTGAAATTACTGCGTACATTGAAAACATTGGGACGTTCAGATTGTCCTATAATCAAGTTGCACTTGATTTTCTTGCTGTACAAGCTATAAATTGTTCATCAGAAAGAGTTAACTCTGTGGGGGGAGAAGTAAAGGGGACTAATATATATATATATATATATATATATATATATATATATATATATATATATATATATATATATATATATGCATGTATGTATTTTTGTGTTCATTAACTTTATATAGTTTTTTAACTTTATTTAATTGCTTTTCTAGATTAAAATTTAGACTCTAGGTCGTGACATAACAAATACATCAAACTTAGCTGTAACAAATAATAAAAAACAAAGGTTGCTAAAATATATATAAAACTGTGTGTGCAACAAAAATTTTTTTAAATTGAATAAAAATTTTAACCTTTATTGGTGTTTGGGTTGATTTATCGTTTGGCCAAACTTTGAGCAATGTAATTTCAGCTGGTTTATTTAATTCATTCCCAATCTCAGGCTTATTTACATAATTATCTGGGTAGACTTCAACTTCACGCCGTCGAAAAAAAACTAAACAAACATTAAATTTGCAGTCTGAAAAAGTTTCTGAAAATAATTACTAAAAAACTAATAGCACAGCGCTGTTACATAAATTAATACTATTGTATATCTAAATAATTTTTATAAAAAACAACAAAAAAGATTTACCTATTTCATCAAGGTTCAAGCCGTAAACATTAGTAACACCAAGAAATTTAACCTCTCCATAACCATCTCTTCCAACAATAAAATCTCGAATTAAACATTGTTCACTTTTTACCATTTCATCCAAATCTTTTAAAGGAGGCTTCGTATAGTACTCAGGCCTATAAAAAAATAATGATCTACCAGCTCTATCAATTCCTTAAACCTAAAAATTTTAAAAATTTGCAAAAAGTGCAAAATTTTTTTTTGAAAAACAAATAAAATAACAACCTTGACAACTTAATATGACTCAATGGAAGTTCTTCATTCTCTGTCTGAGTATAGGTTACAACAGGAGACTCTTCTTGGTAGCTTTGCGAAAGAGGAGTCAATAGGTATCCTTTACGCTTAGTTGGTAACGGAGTCTGGGCATTATGATTTAATTCAGTTATAGTACTATCAAATACTTGTCCGTTCTGAGGTGAATCAACTGTGCTCTGAGGGCTCAAAACAGATTTCGGTTTAATATCAGGAGGAGGAGCAATAAGGTCATCATCTACAGTTCGAAATTTTAATGTAACATCATCTGCCACATTATCCTTCAAAAATTTAAATAAATTAAATATAAGATGCCTAATGGTTTTTCTAGTTATTATTACATTGTAATAATTTTTAAAAATATCTAGTAATAATTTTTAAAAATAATTTTGATTAATAATTTATTAAGGCACCATCTTAATATAATTGCTACAGAAACGTTAAATGTTTAATGTTTAACGTTGTTTCATTAGTTATTAGGCTTTGAAAGAGCGCGTTCTCAAAATGCATGCGGTCATTGGAGAAAGATCTTTTAAGCGAGTTAAAACTTTTTTCCTTTTGGAATTTAATTATTAGTTTAGATATATTACATAAAGAATCATATTAAGATAAATAATCATCGTTAAGATCATATTATAATTGAAGTAAGTATATAAAATAGTTATATATACATTTTTATTAGATAAAGTAGAAAGGATTTAAATTTTTATTAGATAAACTAGAAAAGATTTAAAGTAGAAAGGATTTAAATTTTTATTAGATAAACTAGAAAAGATTTAAAGTAGAAAGGATTTAAATTTTTTAAATCGTTTATATTTTGTTTATTTTAGTTTTTCTTTTAGCAGTTTTATTTTTATTATTTTATTTTTTAGAAGGAAAATAGGGACATGAATGTTATTTAAAGTTATACTATTGCTATTTCCATAAAATGGTTATTACTACTTTGAAATTTCTGTGATGCTATTAACTATTTTTGCTCTTTTTAAGAAAATTTAGAAAAATAGATTAAAATTTTGTGCCAACACTGACATGCCATGTCACATGTTTTTGTATGTAAAGGTTGAATTTTGTTATGATGATTACAGTTCTTATGAAAAAAAAAAAGGTAAAGAGTATTGTTTGTAAATATATATTTTGTTTACTTTGAATCTTTTTAAATTTTCTCACATCATTTTTAAAATTTTTGTTTGCACACATTTATTGTTTTACATATATGCTTTTTTGATATTTATGTGTATGTGGTAATAAGAGCTTTATAGTTGTTTTATCAATGTGTTTTTATAATAATGTAAAGTGTTTTTTTATTGTTTGTGTATGTGTTAATATGTGTTATATAACTGTTTAAAGATGTGTTTAAATATGTATATAAGGTATATATTTAACTTTATATACATATTTAAACACATTTATTGTGCTTATAGTTGGTACAATGTTTATATTATGTTGTTTCCGTGTTTTCAAAGTGCTGTGACTTGGTAAACGTTTAGAGCAAGATTTGTCAACTTTGCCAGCAAAGTGATGTACTTACAACAGAGGGTTACACGATAGTATTTAGTGTCAAACTGTTACTGCTTTAGGACTTGCTGTTTTCAAGCCTTTATTATTAATTATTCTAAAAATACATAATAATGTATTTTAATAACATTTTGCATAATGTTGTTACTTATGTTCTGTTATATATGAATGTTTTCTTACTTAAGTTAGGTTATATACATATTATATTAACTTATGGTGTGTGCTATTATTGTGTGTTGTTGCTGTGATGTTTTTTTTGTTATCTTTTATATTGATACACATTTGGCTTGTCTTCATGTTGGTGTCTATTGTTAAAAATAGTAAATAGGTAATTTTATCAAAAATCACTGCTTTTAATCATTCACTAAAAGCCAATATAAATTATTTTGCATATATATATATGCATTTATATTTGCATATATATATAAAATTTATTTTATCTCAATTTGATTTTTTGTCTTTAGCGCTGTTTACTACATGATTTTGCTATAAATATATTGGAATCATGATGTTCCAGCATAAATTATTTTGTAAAAGCTAACATGAAATAGTAATATTTTACAACTACTACTCTGGTAAATCACAATAGCTTTTCTCTATAAGGTACACTGATTTTTATTTTTTGTATGTAATGTTTTTCTTATTTATTTACTTATTCATTACATTTTTTATTTTAGATTTATCAGATGATGTATTTATGTGGTATAGAAGAACAAAATATTGTAAAGTTTTGTGAATTTTTTAAAAATGCTTACTTATAATTTTTTTGAAGAAATAATATTTAAGTTTGCATTAAAGGGTTTACAACGCTTTTTTTTTAAATTTTTCTTTGAATTGAATTAATTGAATGTCCCAAATTGTTGACGATGAAGGTTTGTATTTATTTAGATGTGTATTATGTTACTGATTCGTATCATGTTATGTAGTTAGTTTTTAAATATATCTTTATTTTTAGTCGCTGAATTACTAAGAAGTAAGTTTTGTTTTATTTTGTTATAATTAAATGTTACAAATTGCAGTTCGTATATGTTTGTTGATTTAAATTAGCTTTACAATAATAAAATGGTTTAGATGAAAATTTTTGTAAATTAATTCAATCCAGAAAGATTAAATATCTATTTTAATATTGAAGTAATTAAAGAGGTTTAAGAAAGAATCAACTTCAATATTTGTTTGCTTTTCTGTTTAGATGACAACAGTATTATTGGAGAAAGTTAAAGCATTTTTACTTTTTAAAAAGGAAAAAAAATACTTTTTAATATATCTGTTTTTTTTAAAGTAGGTTTAAAATTTCAGGTTTTTAAAATCTTATGTATTATAATCTTAAATATTTTTTAATTACTTAAAAAATATCTCTATGTTAAACTACACCAGGTTGTAGAAAATAGTTATAGTTAATGATAAGGTTGTAGACTGTTAGAGCAGATTAAATAGATCAAAGATCTATTTAATCTACTTAACCTACTGCCAAATTGAAAATTCACTATCAATTGTTTGTTTGTTTTTCTGTTTAGTTGACAACAATGAAGAGAGAGGTAGTAAGTTCAAAAGGATTTTTATTTTTTATAAAGTAACTAAAATGTTTTTTAAAATATTGTTGTTGACTTTAAAGTAAAACAGTATGTTTTTATAAATTTATACAATAAGCCCAAGAACATAGGTCCTACTTAAAATTATATTCTCAATATTAAAGAGAAGAAATTTAAAATTCTTAGTAAAACAGATTTTTATCATTTTATATCAAGTTAGTTTAATTAAGATTTTGTTTTCTTTAGTTGATCAAGAGAGAGCCAATAAAGGTATTAGTTACATTAGTTAAACGAATTTATCTTAAAAAAATTATGTAGATATTTTAACGTCTATACATTTAAGTGCTTTTATTGTTTAGACACAGAATTGAAGAGTGAAATAAGTCAGTGTTTTTGCTATTAGATATTTGTTAATAGGAATTTGTTTATTCGTACTGTAACTGTAACTTTAAAACTTCAAGTACTTTATTTTCTTTTAGGAGAGTTGGAAAAAAAACTAAGTATAAGTTATATGATTAGTATAGTTAAATAAATGAAGCATTTATATCTGTACCTCAAAAGTCAAAGAAATTGTCCAGGAGAGAGGAAATAATAAAATAATTAGTCTTTATTGGCTCATTCTTGATGGTTAAATTTATGTTATTTTTTTCGTGTTTCATTTAATTTGTCTTCAGGCACATGAAATATAATTTTGACAAAAATAAAAAATAAAAAGTTAAATTAAAAAAAGTGAAAAGTCATTTCTGGACAACAGACATTTTTCCTTTGAACGTTGTGGAGACACCAGACCCTTTATATTGACCTAACTTTGTTTCACATTGTCGTAGGACAACAGTCTTTATACCTCTGTAGATACTGAAAAAACTAAAAAAATCTCATACATAACTCATTTTCACAAAAAAATGGACAACCAACCTTTGTCTTCTGAGGTACAGGTATTAAGATTTAAAGTTTATTTTAGTTTTGGTTTAGTTTATAATTAATTTTACTTTTTGTTAGTTTTAGCTTCAGTTATCTTTTTTCTTACTTTAGACAACTTTATGGAGGAAATGAGGGGAATAGGTAAAAAAAACTATAATTATATATTTATTTAAATGTAAATATTATTTTATCAATTATTTTGAGGTATATTTTTTGTCTTTAGTGTCTGGTAGAAGCATAACTGGTAGGGCTGTGTTTTAAATTTTATATATTTTTTATGGAGAAATATGTGCAACAGGTGAAAGAAATATTTAATATAAATATGACATTTTCAGACTGTCGCATTTTACTCATATTTTTATTAAAATTAAATTTTTCACAAGTTTAACCCTTTTTAATTTACTCTAATTTTTTTTTTTTTTAATATTTTTAGTGTCTTCTTCATCCTGTGAAAAGGTGAGGTTATGCTTTATATTTTGATTAAATAAAATTGCAAATATTTTTAATTTTTATTATACCCTTCTATTTGTAATTTTAGAGTTGTTAACATTTGAGCAATACAGAAGTCATCGCTCCCAACATCCAGGGCCTCTCTCAAAGAGGTCCTTCAATAAGTGGTGTAGTAATGGCGGTATGGATGAGCCATCCTTTAAATAAGAGCTCATCCATACCAGGGTGTTGGGAGGCACTGAAGAAAAAACAGCAACCAAAAGGTTGTAAATGTCTTCTATTAGTGAAGATATTTATAACTTTTTTGTTGCTGCTTTTTTTTTTTTTTTTTTTTTTTTTTGATTTTTTTTTTTTATAATATGTTGTATATTTGGTTTGTTTTCGTCTTTTTTAATTAAAATTTTATTTGTTTTTCACCAATTAAATCAAATATAGTTAAATTGATTCATTACCCAATTACCATAATATGATGCTACATTCTATTGTTAAAAATAATTAATTGGTAGTTTAATTTATTGAACTCACTGCTTTTAAAATTTACTATAAGCCAAGACAATATATTTAGCTATATAAATGCAATTTATTTATATCTCAATTTGATTTTTTATCTTTAATGTTTATAGTTTGGCTCCTTGAAGCATTTGTTATTTTGTTTTTAATTAAAATATTTTAAATCTATTGCAATGTCTTTTAAATTAAACTAAAGTTTACTAAAAGCCAACATAAAATAACGCCATAAAACAACAATGACAAGCTGCATTATGACAGCAGTTTAAGTATGACAACAGGTTACCGAAAAGCAGGTAAATTTTTTTCCAGTTTTTTTTTTTTTTTTTGTCTACTTATATGTTACAATTTTTATTTTTAGGTTTGTCATATGACGCATTAATGCAATATAAAAGATCAAAGTTTACATATTTTTTTAAATTTGTTATACATATGTTTGATTGTAAATTAAATTTTTTTTTGTTTGAAACGTATTTGTACTCAATTACTTAGTTATTTTCTAATAAATTTGTTTAGTAGTGTGCATTTAACGTTTTAAAGACTATTTCCTATTTTAAAGAAACATGTATCAAGGGGTTACCAAAAAATTAATAACTCATGTATAATTTACGTTCACTTTATATTAATTTTATTAATTAAAGTTCATGTTATAAAAAATAACAAGAATTTAGCTTTACTTTTTTGTCAATTTAAAGCATGATGAAGTGTTATTATTTTGTGTCAGTAACTTAAAACGTATTGTGTTGAACTTAGTAATGTCGAGGAAAATGGTTCTACCTTACACTAATATGACCTATGTCAGTTGTAAGTTACTCAAATAATGTTAAATAATTGGTAAATTATTTTACCTCCTCATACTTTTTATGTTAATTTAACAAATGGTTTAACTTTTTCAATTTGAAGGCGTTTTTCTAAAAGGGTATTAGTTAAGGTTTGGCAACTTTAAATTGTGGAAAACAGCCACTATAAATTAAGTAACAGACCGACCATAACCCGCATTACGGGTTGCTTTCTACTAGTTAAAATAATTGGTTTTTAATTTATTACTTCATAAAATTAACAGTATTATGTAATCCTATTTTTCTAACTTGAAAACCTATTTTTTAACTGTAAAACTATTGCATTACAAAACATTTCGTGAAGATATAGCATAAGCTCGATATTGATATAAGTATGCATGTGCCATTGCATAGATACAAAATATCATTTTAGAGTAATAATTGAAGTTTCTGAAGTAAATTTAGAAAAAAAAATTTAAAACAAACTATACCCTTTCGAAAATCTTGCTAATTTTAAATGTAAAGTTTTATAGCATTGTTATATGTTAAAGAGTTAGTAAGGATCATATTTAATAATAAAATATAATGATAATAAATTAAACGTCTTAATTTTGAGTAATATTATCTTATTAGGCAAAATTAACAGTAACATACAGAAAGTGATTTTTTCTTTATTACAAGCTTCTTTACATTTCTTTTAGGCATAAGTGATGGACTAAGATCGTTTTCTTCTTCCAAACCTTCAAACAAGCGATACTGAAAATATTTAGTTACAATAATTTTACAAGAAAAAGTTTCAAACAAAATTTTTCATCTAAAGCAAAACTTCATTTAAAATCAAAATCTTTTAAAAAGATTGATTAGTTTGTAACACCTATGATATTATAAACTCTAATATTTAATTTAATGTTTTATTTTAAAAAATTAATACAACTAACCTTTCCCATTGAAGGAGATGAAATGGGTCTAGGTTTTACACGTGCAGTGGGTCGGGAAAAAACCTGTACACATCAATTGATATAAAAACATTAAAAAGAAAACTCCCAATATTATTTTTAAACTAAAGACTAAATACCTTGTATTGTGACGAAGATTCTTTAACTGTTATCTGCTGAGGAGGCTTTTTTTCTTTGCTTGAATCCTTTTAGATGTTTATATAAAAAATATTAAAAATGTTTAATAAATTAAAATAAATTTGTAAAATAAAAGCTGGATATGAAACAATAAATTAAAGAAGTATATATATGTTTGTATATATATTACACATACACACAATTATACACACACACACACACACACACACACACACACACACACACACACACACACACACACACACACACATATATATACACAACTAAAAATCTGTATTTAAAGCAGTGTAATGTTATACTGAAATAGCCTGCTGCCAGGGGTTTCAGTACATACATCAATTATTTTATAGCCTGTTGTTGCAAAGGAATCCTACTACATCAACTGAGGGTTTGGGATGAGGTAGCAATCTTTTCTGTCATTATTCTTTTTTTCCTTTTTTTAAAAAAACGTATGCTATAAAGATAAGCAAAACTAATAAGCAATTGCTGATCTATATAAGCTATAGCACATTTATATACACAGTACATGCTTTATGTAAAAATTGATTTTTATGATATTTGCATTTTAACTATTTATCATTTTAATTTGTTTTTACTTTTTGTTAATATTAAATTCTACTATTCTTTGTTATGAACTAATAAAATTTCCTGCCCATTTATGATTTTAGAAAACTAATTAAGTATGACATTTACAGATGAGAAAGAGTTAAAAAAATTTAAAAATATGTAAAAGTTTATTTTAAGGTTTCAAGTTTTACTTTTTAAGTATTTTACAACTAAGTTGAGTTTGCGTAATGAAAATACACAATGTACATATAATATCTAAAGAATTAAAGAATTATTTTGATTTGCATTTTGAAAAATAAAAGTTTTAAAAAAAGCAAGCAGAGGATTTGAACCTCCGATGCGCCGTCTTTAACTACTTTATAAGCAGAAAGTTTTGAAAAGTATGCTTTTAATTTAAACATAATCGAAAAATTTTTTATTTCAAATAAAATATTTTATCAGCATTGTTTTATGTTAAATAAGAGGAAGTTTTAAAATTACATAATATCAAGTAAAGTTGGGAGTTTATAGCTACTTTCGTACTCCCCTTTTAAAAAATTCTGAACCAAATGTGCAACAACAACAGAATTAAAAAACCATCAAAATAATAATAATAGGGCTGAGACGCCCTGATGTAAAATTGCATGAGGCATTGTCGATGTGCACACGGTTAGATTATTGAATATGTATATTATTAAATATATTTTCAATGTGTTAAGTAATGAAACATGATGATGCATTGATGAATGATGTATTGAAGTATAAAATAAATGATGTATTGAAATCGAAAATAAATGATTACAAAATGTTTGATCCAAGCTAGAAACTTCCCTTTAATGCCATTGGCTGATAATTTTTTAATTAATTGTTTATGCGAGACTTTGTGTTCTATTTGAATGCTGGTAAATTGTAGATGTTAGAAATCACGTAGATGCGTGTTGAAAGTCACGCGTTATTTTAAAATCCATATATAATAAGTCAACCTTCTTACCATCGCAAGCACCACTTGTGATGATGTCCAAAGATTCTAGCAAGTTTGTGGCACATGATTTTTGTTTAACAAATCTATGCAGTTGTTTAGAAATTAAATCAGTAACTATATTATTGATTGTATTTTGAGTAATGTTCTTTGTTTAGTTTTAACAAATGAACAAAATAACTTTGGATTAGTTTTGATTTTATTTAATAGTTGTTTTTCATATTCAATTTTAAATTTTTTTATAGACCTTGGTATCATCCGTTTTATATTCATTTTGTAAATGATGATTTTTAAAATTCATAGCGCTTAATCTATGCCATAGATTACGCTTTAATTTTTTAAATATTTTTGGGAATGTTAGGAAAGAGCGAGAAATTTTTTTGAACCAAAAGTTTCTTTGGTATAAAAGTGTTGCATAAATTGTAATACTTTATAAGGAATTTTTTATAGCATTCATCCATAGTACTATTATCTGAAGTAAAACTGCAATCAACATTAGAAAAGGCTAGGTTTAGTTTTTCATAATTACCATTATGAATATTTTTTCCATTATATCTTAGATCTTGCTGATTTGTTATTAAAATGTACAACTTTCAATTAAATACATAATGCGCTCATTTTATTTCACCTAATTGTGGGGGTCTTATTTAAAATTTTTGTGGGGAGAGAGTGGTGGGAAAACATTAGATTACATCTATAATTAGTATTTTTGTAGTTTGTCAATCTACAATTATTAAATGAAGTTAAATATTTTTTGTAAATATATTTCTTTTTGTATTTTCTTTTGTTACTTTGTATTTGTAATTGTAAATAATAAAATTTTGTTTTGTTAATTATATTTTATTTAAAAATATTTTTGTTCTTTTTATATAAAAGAATTGTTTTGTTTTTAAATAAATTTTGTTTAAAAGATATATTTTGTTCCTTTTTTTAAACAATGAATGCTTTTTTTTATTGCGAAAAACTTATATATTTTGTCCATTTTCCTAGAAATTGCTATTTTGCTAATTGTAAATAAGTATATAAACTTATATAAGCAAGTATACACTTTTATTATTTTGGAAAAAGATTATTTTTAATTAAAATAACTTTTTTCACATGCTGAAATAACATAAGACAAAGGTGTTCTTAGTGGGAGGGTCTAAACTTTATTATAATTATAAATTTTGAAAAACACCAGGAGAAATGTCAGTTGTTATCTGTGTTAAAGATACTTTTGTGATTAGCGTGTTTAAGTAATTATTTAGGTAAGTCTGCGCATATAACATTAAAATTAGAATTTCTTTTCAAATTTCTTTCCTAAACTAGGAAGATGTTAAGTTCAAACCCTTTTTTTTTCTTGAAATAAACAGGGAGAGGTTTCTAATAAGCATTAAGTACGCAAAAAAGAATACGCATATTTTCTCCCATGTTTATTATAAGAAGTTTTCTAGTATGAAAATTTAGTTGTTAACGCAAAGCCTAGATTTTTAAATGAATATTTTCTAAATTTTACTAAAAAACATTAAAGTAACAAGATCATATAAAGAATAAGTTAAGAGATGGTTGGTGTTGAATAGACTTACTAAGACCCGTATTCTACGGGTCCAGATAGCTAGTCTACTTAAATGACCTATTTCTGATTTGCCACTTTATCAGCTTCCTACCAATGGAACAGTTTTAAGCCATTACTTATATTAGACATTATCTTATCAGCTCTAGATCTAATTGATTTAAAGCTTAAAAAGAAACTTTGCATGTGGAACTGGAAAATTTTTTGATATGTTATTCAAAGAAAACCCTACATGTCATCGAGAAATTAAAAACTTTTGTCTTCTCCAAAAAATAGTAAACCTATGGAAACTCTATGGGTTTGGCAAATATTTAATTTCTGAATTAAAAAATTCTTAAAAAGTTTGTAAGACTCCACAAAAAAATGTCAGCTTATGGTACAACAACAAAAACTGACTTGAAAGATAGACAGCAGAGTACAAAAAAAGAGAGAGTTTCAAATAAAGACATTTTAACATTATTTTGTAATATGAGGATTTGTGTAATGATATAATATACTTAGATTTGATATGCAGAGCATTCGATATATATAACTATATGAAACTTTTTTTAGGGTATAATAGAAGGTCTTTTTGATGTTGGCAACGCAAACATAGAAGAATTAATTTGTCAGAGTATTGATATGCCTAGAAATAAAAAGAGTATGAGAGATCTTTCATTCATTAAAATTTAGAGGAATGAAAGAGTTTGGTTCATTAGTCAAATTTAAGAAAAGGGATTATTATTAGGAGTTGAAAGAAAAATGGAGAGATACATAAGGTATGATGAATACACGAAAAAAATGGTGGCTTTGCTATTGCAGCATGCCTTGAAGTCAAAAAACAAAAAAGTAATTTTATGTTTAGAAGGTATTTATTTTCTTTGTTAAATTGTTTTTAACCTTTTATGGCTTTTTTTAAAAAAACATCTGCTTCAAACTTATATCTTTAGAACCTTCTTTATAGTTTATATTTTATATAAACTATAAAGCAAATTTATAATCAATAATGACAGTTGTATGTGTTTGTTTTTCTTTATTTACTTTAGGTATTTGGACTTCATTGGAGCTATTGTCATTCTACTTTATAGTTTTTATTTTATATTTCAGAGTGACGATAATTCCAATGAAGTCCATATACCTAAATTGAATAAAGAAAAACAAACACACGCAACTGTCATTATTGATTATAACGTTATTACCAAAGATAGCCTTATTTCAGCAGCAACACTTTTAAGTTTAAGAAAAAGGGATCAGTTACAGAGATCAAACAATATTTATTGCTTGTGTAATAAACTACTTAGGAGTAGAAATAAAACTAAATAGAGAGACTGTAAGACAGAAGCGCTATGAAACTGTAGCCCACAAAGTTATTGAAGTACAAGGAAACTATAGAGATGAATTAGTAGTAGTAGTAGTAGTAGTAGATGCTGTAGCCGCCCGAAGACGACGAGTGTGTGTATTAATAACACACTTAGACAGCCGTGTCAGTATTAATTTTATTTAAAAGAAGCCAATTGTCTAATTGTGCTTTAAAACTGTTTACTGATTTTGCATTGACTACATCTTTAGGTAGTTTATTCCATGGTTTTATTATTCTGTTAGTAAAGAGTGAGTGTCTTAAGTTGCACTTTGTTTTTTTGCGTTCAAACCTGACACCGTTTCCTCTAGATAATTGAAAATCATTAGGCTTGAAACCGTTTAAAAAGTCCACATTTTCAATCTTATTTAATAACTTATAAGTCTGGATCAAATCTCCACGAAGTCTGCTTTCACATAATGGGCTGAGGCCAAGAATCTCCAGTGTTTCCTCGTATTTCATTTTTGCCAGAGTCGGATTGAGTCTCGTAGCCCTGTATTGAACTTTCTCGAGCAGTTCTATTTCTCCTTTAAGCTGAGGGGAACCGCGAATTCAATTATTAGGCGAACAAACATCACGTATAAGACTTTAAGAGTCTGCACATCCGGTTTCACAAATGTGTTTTTAATCATTGAGTTCACATCGATCATTATTTTGGTGTCATCGGCATAGAGCTTGGCTACATTTTGTATTCTATCCGGCAGGTCATTTATGAACAAAACAAACAATATCGGGCCAATTACTGATCCCTGCGGAACTCCGCTGTAGATATCGCGCCAGCTCGAAACAGTATCACCGTTGACTACGCGTTGGTTTTTATCTTTTAAAAATTCCTCTAACCACTTTAGCAGCTTTCCTGTAATTCCATACGCTTTTAATTTTAAAACGAGTCTTTTGTGTGGCACTGTGTCGAAAGCTTTCGCAAAGTCTAAATAAACCACATCTACCGGACGATTCAGTGCGATATTTTCTGTTAAATAATCCACAGTTTCCATGAGATTTGTCATGCATGATCTAGATTTAACAAATCCATGTTGACAGATTAACAGATAAAAAACTTGTTATCCATTTTGATAGTAAAGTAGTTTGCCATATTGAAGAAAAATTGAAGCAGAAAATTACAAATATAAAATTAAATTGTGAACAAATTGCTATTTCTGTTACAAGCCCAGAATTTAAAGATCATCTTCTTCAAGAAGTTGTACATAGTAACACTGGAAAAGCACTTGATCAGGGTCTAGTTTTACAAAATCTGTTGGATATTTTAAAGTAAACTAAGTTTTTGCAGTTTTTACTAACACTGCTACAAAAGGTAGATTAGATGGAACAATTATGATTAACAAGAATGAAAAAAAAAAAAAAAAAAAAAAGCTTTGGTTGGCTGTTTGGTTTTGTAGAAATCATATTTACAAACTGCAAATTAAACATGGGCTATAACTGAGATCAAAAACAGGCCCAATAAAAAGGGCCAACTAATGCACTTTATTCTAACTTTAGGAAGTGATGGGAGGAATTTTTGCCATTAACTTCTGCTCCTGATGCTAAATATGGATTTAAATTTTTTTTTGAGAATTCACTCACTTTTGACTCCGGCATATACAGTTTGTATTTTGAAATAAAGGGTTTTATAGAGTTCCCTTTGAATAGCACAACTTTTCCAAAGAATGATTACAAGCATCTTGTAAAATATCTTGCTTTTAATAAAATTTTTAATATAAACTTTAATACAAGTTGTAATATAAACTCTGATAAGAGTTTATATTAAAATAAAAGGTTTTAAAACTTATCAGCACGGTGCCTGTCATGCAGTTTGTTTTATGGCAGATTCCTTATATCACCAGGTTTTTGAAATGAATAAAAACAAAAAAAAAAATGTTTTTAAGATGTGTTTTGTAATTAGAATTTTCCATTCACCCATGTTTTTAAAGTCTAGTCTTGCTAGGCAATCTGTTTTAAATGGCTTTAGAGCTTTCAATAATGCACAAATTATACAAAAAGAATGGAACTAAAGGCAGGTAACTCACTGTTGAAGGGTATACAAGCTCATTCCTGGTACTTGTGCAAGAGGTAATTCAGCTAGAACAGTTGTTATGGTTTTAGCTGAATTATCTCTTGATTTGCAAACTAAATCATCCATTTTATAAACATCACTTCAGCATAAAGTGCCTGAAACAGATCTTATCAATTTTTAAAAGTCAACAGTTGTTGTTCTTAATGATAACATTCAAATAAAAGATTTGGTTACAAAGAAAAGTTAGTTTACTTTCATCAAACTGGATTTAGTTAGTGAGAAGGTTTGGTTTTATACCATACATACTAATGGCAACTTAAAAGATCTTGAATCATACAATAACTTTGCTTTTTTTTTTTAATCAAAAATTTAAGTTTCACAAATGATTGTGCGGAAAGTAATATCGGAATAATCCAGCAATTTCTTGGCTCATCTCAAAATGAAGAACAACAACAAAATATCCTATTAGTAGTAGGGCAACATTATGAATTATTATTTACAAATATTTCTCAAAAAGAATTAAGCCACTTAATAAATATATGTTAAAATATTAAGAAAATATTTTTGTGCAGTTTTTTTATTTTATATACCATTGTTTTTGAAGTTATAACACAAAAAACTGTTAAAAATGTGCTATTTACAATTAATCCATTTATTTAACCATAAAATATGAAAATTTACAATAATATTTATAAAACTCACATAAATAAGGTTAGGTGTCACTCATATAGTTAAAAACTAGTCAATGGAGTGACACCTGAAAAAATAACAAAAAAACAAGTAAAACACAGAAAGAATTATAAATAAGAAAAAAAAAAAAAATTAAAAAGAAAAAAAAAAAAGGAAAAAAAAAAAAAAGAAAGAAAGGAAATTAAAGCACTAATAAATATAGATGATGTTAATAATTGCAATAATAATATAATAAAAATAATAATATTAATAATAATGTGAATAAAAAAAAACAAATAGTAACTATATCATGATAAATTTACTAAAAATTATAACTAATGGTAAAAGTAATTATAGTAAAGTTTATAACTACGACAGAAATTAATAAAATAAACATAACAATTGCAAAAATTAGGACAATAACCATAAAAACTATTACTACAATTGAATCACTATCACTATCATTATAAATAATATACATAAAACCCAAACTCTACATACAGCTCTTCCTCTTAGACTTGTGCTGAAATATTTATTGAGAACTAGTAAGGGAACATAGAACAGCTTTTCACATAGCTGTATTTTAAATTCCAAAAAGGTTAAGTTCGAAAAAAATTGTAACCCATATATATATATATATATATATATATATATATATATATATATATATATATATATATATATACATATATATATATATATATATATATATATATATATATATATATATACATATATATACATATATATATATATATATATATATATATGAGAGTGTAATTTATAATTTATATATATTTACAAATATATATATAAATACAAATACATACATATATAAATATATATAATCTTGAGATTGTTTTTTACTTCAAATATTTTTTTTTCAAATATATAATAAGATTTGTTTACTTACAGTTAAGTTTCTGAAAAGTGGCGAGTCGCCAAACGGTGTATTGGCAATTGCTTTTATTTGCTGCTGTATAATTTGTTGCTGACGAAGTGCTGCTAATGTACTTTGATCTCTTCAAAAATATGATTATTATTATTATTATTATTATTATATATATATATATATATATATATATATATATATATATATATATATATATATATATATATATATATATATATATATATATAAACAAATACAAACCCTAATCAAAAAAACTATAACTGCTTTAACAAAAATCTCTGCCCATTTGTTCAATAAATTTTTAACAAGCAACATGTATTTTGACTGTGACCTCTGCTAACGATGATACCTCTCCTAATGAAAAATCCTACATTGGTATAAGTGAGACTCCATTTAAATTAAGATGATATTGAGCTTTTAAAGCAAGTATAGGAGTAAAAAGAATTTGAATCCTATAGTTAGGTGAAAAATTCTCATACACTGGAAAATTATACAATTCATCAAATCTTGTAAATTGCGTCTCATCAAAAAATAAGACTACGATGTGTTAAAATTAGACACTGGTGATTAGTAAAGATGTTTTTTCTATATTATTTACTTCAGAACTCATTTTTGTTTTTTTGTATTTTCTAACTGTTTTATAATTGTATTTTTTAACATATTTTTACTTCTTGATTTAAATATATGGCTGAGGAGTGCAGAAAAAAGCATGAAACTTACCATCAAAAAGTTTTAAAATTTTAATATGTTTTAACTATTTTATTCAAAAACAACAACAACAACAATATATATATATATATATATACATACATATATATATATATATATATATATATATATATATATATATATACACAATATAGTTCTATAGATTGTTGCATTTGGGAAGTATGGAAGAAAAAAAATGATTCTTACACCAACACATACGTCACTTTTAATTATTTGGTCTAGGAATTAATTCGTGCGGTTTGACAAGGGATTACGAAACTAGCTTATTGTCTCAGCGTTTCGTTAAGCCACGCATGCGTGCGAAGATCACTGTTATTGCGCATCATTTTCATTATAAATCATTTGATTTAAGCATAAACAACACTATTTTTAATTTAACTGATAATGTCGATTTTTGTTCCTGATAAAGTGTTTTTGCGGGGGATTCTTCTTCATTACTTTAACATGAAGAAAAGTGCTACCGAAAGTCATCGTATTTTGGTTGAAGTTTATGGTGACCATGCTCTAGCTGAGCGAACCTGTCAGAAGTGGTTTGCACGGTTTAAAAGTGGTGACTTTTGTTTGGAAGACCAAGAGCGACCAGGACAGCTAAAAAAAATTTGAAGATGCAGAATTGGCAGCATTGCTCGATCAGGATTCTTGTCAAACGCAAGAGGACCTTGCAAAATCGTTAGGAGTTGAACAATAACTAGGAGTTTATCAATAAATAAACCTTCAATTTTCAATTAAAAAGCGCATGAATTAATTCATAGACCTAATACTTTTGACTTTCATCCAGCATTTGCTGGATGAAAGTCAAAGTGCTGCTACATCGACTGACAAACAGCCTGACTCGCAACGGAGTGCTGCTATATCGACTGACAAATAGCCTGACTCACAACTGAGGGGTTGCTTGGGGCAGGCAGTCTATCGATTAATAAAAAAAAAAATTCCGGTCTTGCATTTTAATTTTTACTTTTTGTCAACAAAATACGGAAAAAACTTTCTGACAACATATAAGAGTTCTATATATATATATATATATATATATATATATATATATATATATATATATATATATATATATATATATATATATATATATATATATATATGTATATGTATGTATATACAGTATCGGCAACTAAATAATGAGTGCAACCAAATAATGCTAATTTAGTTTCTTTATATAAAAGTGCTGCATTTTTTCAATTTAGAGAAAAAACTATGTAACTGTTAAGAGACAAAAAACTTCAAGCTTTATTCATCACAAAGTTCATTATTTGTACACGAAAATTAATAAATTAATCAAAAGTATTAAAAAAAGTTGATTTCCTTCTGGACAAAACAAGCGGAACTCGACAAAATGTTCACCAAGCTGTATTTCGCTATCAATATTTGGTGGCGAATCCTTTGTTGTCAATCACAGCCTTGCATCTTCGAGGCATAGATTCGATCAGGTGATCAATGAAACTTTGTGAAATCGCTGCCCAGGCCTTTTGGATTTGTTCAAACAGTTGATCCTTATTACGAACACCTTCAAGATTAATTCTGAGGTTGATAATCTCCCACAGGTTCTCGATAGGGCTGAGATCCGGAGATTGAGGCGGCCAATCCATCACCGATAGGTGGTTGTCTTGAAACCACTGCTTGACTACTTTTGCAGTGTGTTTCGGATCGTTGTCTTGCTGAAAAACCCATTTTATTGGCATATTCCATTCAGCATGAGGTAACATAACATCTTTCAGGATATTTTTATACATGAAACGGTCCATTATTCCATCATTTCGATGTATTGGACCTAGACCGTTAGCAGAAAAACACCCTTAGACCATTACATTGCCTCCACCATGCTTCACAGTCTTATGGCAGTAATGTAAATCGAGGCGTTTTCTGGCCGGTCGACGTACACGGCAAATGCCATCGCTCCCAATGATGTTGAACTTCGATTCATCACTGAACAGGACATTTCTGCACGTTCCAGTCAATATGAGATGTAGCAAACAGGAGTCTTTTCTTCTGGTTTTTTAGTGAAATCAGCGGTTTCTTTGCAGGGCGTTGAGAAAACAATCCAGCTTTAACAGCACGTCGTCTGATTGTTTGGTCCGATACAGGCAGCTCTAATTGCTTTTGTATCTTGACTGATAATATCCAGGGATCCTTCTTGACGGATCTGACAATCATAGAATCCTCTCTAGAAGTGGTGGAACGCGGTCTTCCACCTTTGTTATCTGCTGCCAACTTCCCCGTAGAATGATATTTGGAACATTATCTTGATACGGTCCATTTTTTCACGCGATATTTATCACAAATGCTTTTTTGTGACATTCCACTTACGTAATCGCCAATAATATTCTTTCTTAGTTCCAATTCAAGACTGTCGGGAGCCATTTTTGCACTTGAAGTCATAAAAATAATAAAAATAAAGAAGCTTCTCAAGGCTTACCGTGCTACATTTACCTTGTGATGATACAATAATGTTCTGTGGAACACAACGTCTTGGTTGGATGTGGACTGTATTGATGTAATGAAACACTTGTTGTATTTCACTTCTTGTATTGATGTTCTTCGATAAAACACTTTGATAAAACTCACTTCGATAAACTGTCTTGATAATACTGACTGATTGACTTCCATATACTGACTGAATTATATGTCGATTTACATGTCTCTTATATAGTAAAATGAACCTGTGTGAACCTGTTCTGGAAAATTCTAGATGCTTCTTTTCGATGCTTCTGGAAGCTTCTGGATGCGTCTGGATGCTTCTGAATGTTTCTGGATATTTCTGGATGCTACTGGATGCTTCCAGATGCTTCTTCTGGAAACTTCTGCATGCTTTTGGAAACTTCTGGATACTTCCTTTATTTATTAAAAAAATTCCGTGACGTTGACACGAACCAGACTGAAACAAACCAAAAAAGTTGCACTTGTTTTGTCCGCTGCAAAATGGCACTTATCAACAAAATT
Organism: Hydra vulgaris; assembly: GCF_038396675.1. Classification (NCBI taxonomy): domain Eukaryota; kingdom Metazoa; phylum Cnidaria; class Hydrozoa; order Anthoathecata; family Hydridae; genus Hydra; species Hydra vulgaris. The sequence continues at coordinate 40,363,827 of NC_088931.1, forward strand.
CTGCCTGTGTGCTGTCACCTGTCAGCTGATTGCTCATGTCAAGGCATGCTATGACTCTAGACTCCTGAACTGTTTGCTGTGGTAGTATAGTTCGTTTCGTTTTTAAGACATGTAAAATTAGGAACACTTTTTAGCATTGTTCGATGTTGGTTGCAAATGTTTTGTCCAATACTGTATGTATGTATATATGCATGTATACAGCCCTCAGAATTAGGGTCAGCATTCGGCAATGCTGACGTAACTGCCAATCCAAAAGTGTTTGAGGTTGGCAAAAAATTGCCGACCTTGTTTTTATGTTTTATGGTCAAACTTTTGTTTCACTTTTTTTATTCTGTGTGATACCTGATGCTAAGCTCACACAGACTAAGGTTGGCAAATTATTGCCGCCCATATTTTTCATACTCTGGAGGGCTGTATATATATATATATATATATATATATATATATATATATATATATATATATATATATATATATATATATATATATATATATATATATATATATATATATATATTAAAATGTTCTTACATGTTAGATAAACCTCCAATTGTAGGATTACCACCTGCTAGTCCAGTAGTTGACCCTCCAAGAGAGCTGAATCCTATAAAAGCAAAACAGTCTTTAATAAAAACATGTTATCTTAATACTTTATTTCTAACTGTTTTTTTTTTGTAATAAAAATATGTAAAAAATTAAAATTACAACATTAAAAGCACAAAAAAACTGTACACAAAAAGTTACATATAAATATGTAAAAAGTATTAAATAAAAAAGAATGTGCAATAAAAAAAACTTTTAAAGAGTATGACGAACCCATTCTGATTTACCTGTATTCCCTAAACCGAATGTGTTAGTTCCAAAAAGAGAAGTTCCTGATGTTGTGGCTGCAGTCCCAAAACCTCCAAATGTAGGTTTATTACCAAACAAACCCCCAGTAGCATTATTACCAAATAAACTATTTGTTGATGTTGTGGTTGAACCAAAACCACTTGTTGCTGCACCAAAGCCACTTGTTGTTGTACCAAAACCACCAAAAGTAGGCTTTGCAGTAGAACCAAATAAACTACCTCCGGTAGAAAATGTATTACTTGTACCAAAACCAGTACTAGGTGTAGATCCAAATCCAAAGGTTGGCTTTGCAGCAGTTGATCCAAATAAACCAGTAGTCTTTAAAACAATTAATTTGTTAAAAAAAATAATTAAAATTATGAATGAAATTAATTTATTAATTTGTAAAACTCACAGCAGTTGACGCTGGTTGACCAAATGAAAAATTTGAACCAAACAATCCACCACCACTAGCTGATGTTGTAGTAGTTGTGCCAAATCCACCTCCACTAAAAAGGCTGCTTGTTTGTGTGTTACCAAACAAACCCTTAATCATAAAAACGAAAAATTAAAGAAAGCAGCATAAAAAAATTATAAAAACATTTTGAAAAATCCTTACATTAGTAAGACATTTTTTTATAAAATGTAAGCAAATTCTTTAATATTTATTTATGAGTTATAAATTTCCTTTGGTTGCTTAATTTTATCAGATCTTAAGGTTTATACTTTTGGATTAAATGTATTTAAAACACACAAAAGCAAAACGTGAAAACTAACAGTAGAACTTGTTCCAAATCCACCAAAGCCGCTTGCTGTTGTAGTTGTTGTTGTTCCAAATAAAGATTGCGTCGTTTTAGCTCCAAACAAGCTAGTACCAGTTTGACCAAACAGTCCACCAGAAGTTGTATTCGATGCTCCAAAACCTATGAAGAGTCAATGAATAATTTTATACATTGAATTGTTTATTTATTATAATGCACTTTTTACTATCATACTTTGATAATACCTCCAAAAACACTAGGTTTTGAAACTGTAGAGTTACCAAATAAAGAAGTTCCGGCTGCATTGCTTGTTGCTCCAAATAAACCTGTACTACCCAAAGAACCAAATCCTGTAGAAGTTGAGCCACCTTTTCTATTTGCATCATAGTCTTCTAGTCGCAACTCCTTTTAAAAAAATGTATGAATTTTAATAATTACAACCAAAAATTCTCAAAAATGAACCATAACTGTAAATATTAAATAAAAATAATTATAATTAATTGAAATATTTCAGATTGTTCATTTAATGTTATTTTTAATAACAACTTACTATACTATCAAGAACTTATAAAAAATTAAGGAGATAAACATTAGAACAATGAAAATTAAAGAGATTAATAGTAAGATGATAAAAACTAAAGAGATAAAAAGTAAGATAATAAAAATTAAGGAGATAAACAGTAAGACAATAAAAACTAAAAAGATAAACAGTAAGATAAAATTGTATTCGAATCAATTCTTATATTATTATAAATACTATTTTAAAAACTAGTGTTAAGCAAAAAAAAAAATTTCAGATAAACCCATACTTAATAACATATATAATGTAAAATATGTAAAAATATAAAAATGATAAACAACCTCAACAGATTTATCTTTGTATGCCTCCATTACTGTAATACATTGGTTTTGTGTTTTAACATTCATTGTCATTCCATTCTTCACAACTTGTTCAGTGCCTGCAACTGGCTATATAAAAAATGATAAATTTAGAAGAATTGAAAAAAGAAAAAGAAAAAGTAATTTAAGAGAGTTTAAACTATTTTTTAATACAGTACAATTAAAAAATAATTAACAAAAATGTCATAAATATTTTAACTATAGTCAAAAAAAAGGGTTTGTAATAAGTTAAATAGAGATTAAACTTTGCTTTTTTTTTTTTTTTTTAAACATCTTCGCTTCCAACAAGGCTGCAAGCAGCCACTAATTAAAGTTGGAAGTTACTGTAAGAGAAAAGATGAAGATTGTAGAGCAAGATAACAATTGACGGACGATTTAAAAGATTGCAAATTATATGAATCAGGAAAGCAAGATGAAAGAAAGAAAGATGTTCGAGGAAAAAAACTAGACGAATAAGCGTTTTTGGAGCACTTAGGAACAGTCACAGAAAAAGGATGACACTTAATTGAATGACGAGTAACACGAGAATGAATTTTAGTAGATGGCACAAGAGACGCTAGCTCTTTAGAGCAGTGCCCATTATAGTATTTGTAGAAAAGAGAAAGAGAAGCAACATTACGACGATGTGATAATGGTTAGAGGTTGGCTGCAAGAGCAGGTCCAGCTATGTTTACAATGCGTTTTTGCACCTTGTCTAAAAGAGAAAGGGCATCATTAGAAGATCCGCCCCAGTTATGGCAACAGTATTCCATACAAGGCCGGATTTGAGATTTATAGAGATAGAGAATAGAATCCGAAGTAAGAAAGTGATGAGCTCGATAAAGAGATGCAACCTTAGCAGATGCTAATTTTGCAACTGATTTGATGTATGGTTTCCAGGAAAGATTGGAAGTAAGAGTTAATCCTAGAAGATGAAGAGTAGATGACTCATCGAGTACATCACCGTTCATAAATAACGGAAGATCTAAATTATTGCGATAACAATTGGCTGAAAAAAATTGAGTTTTATCTGAATTAAAGTTCACCAGCCACTGTGAGCCCCATGCTGTAGCAGAAGTGAGATCCTTTTCAAGCTCAAATGCCCCCTCCAAGCAATCAGAGGGTGTTGGTTTCTTATCACGACAAGAAAAAATGGTATAATCATCTGCAAACAATGCCACCTTAGATGTGAGAATATCTGGAAGATCGTTAATGTAAATTAAAAAAAGTATAGAGCCAAGGATAGAACCTTGAGGAATCCCTGAAGTTACAGAATAAGAAGAAGAGTGTTGTCCATCGCTTTAAATGTTTAATATTATTTATATTAAGTACTTGTGATATGAAACATGAAACACAAATATGTAAAAAAAATATATCAACTAAAAATAAGCTAACTGTAAGGTAAAGTTCAAGCTTATAAGTACAAGTGTTTTGTTTAAGAAATGATAAAAACACATAATTTGTTTAATAAAATGTCAAAGTATAAAAGATTGAGTGTGCTAATTTTATCCTGATTTATTTGTTAATATTTAGCATGATTTTGAAAAAGCTGCAAATAGCCTATGTAAATATGTAAGAAACATAAATCTAATGCGGTAAGCATAATGCAGTAGAGCGCTTCATAAGCGAATTTCTGATTTCCTTGCCACGCCTCTGGTAGTGCAGCATGTAACACATAAGGTATTATTTGTGGCATTATTTTTCAAGGCTCATATTTTGGGGTTAAAGGATTAAAGTAACAGCAACATAAACTTTAGTGGCCCCTCAGCCTAAAGAAGGTAAATAAAGTATTATATATATATATATATATATATATATATATATATATATATATATATATATATATATATATATATATATATATATATATATATATATATATATATATATATATATATATATATATATATCAGCCCTCAGAATTAGGAAAAATAAGTTGGTAATAATTTGCCAACCTTAATCTGTGTGAGATTGGCATCAGATCGTCAGAGAAAATATAAAACAAAGGTTTGACCATAAAACATAGAAATGAGGTCAGCAATTTTTTGCCGACCTCAAACAGTTCTAGGTCGGCAGTTAGGTCAGCATTGCCGAATTGCTGGCAATGCTGACCTAACTGCCGAAATTGCTGACCCTAATTCCGAGGGTTGATATATACATATAAATATATAAATATATATATATATATATATATATATATATATATATATATATATATATATATATATATATATATATATATATATATATATATATATATATATATATATACAGACCTCAGCTCTAGCCCACACTCCCCATAAAACAGTTTATGGGAGCAATTCATAGCTCTTGCAAAATATTTTTTTTCCCTCTCAAAAGTTTAATTATCTCAAAAGTTTAATTGTAACTAAAATGAAAAACGCAAAGTCAAAAAAATTTAACACAGAAAATTTGTATTGGCACCATAGAAATACTAAAAAACTTTCATATGTTTAACTCTGCTCCATAAACCTTTGCTTATATTTGCTTCTGTTCTGACCCGTTGCATCCCCATTTAATGACAATGCATATTTAACTTAATGTAAATGTAATTTCTTGTTCTTTTCTTAAATTTGATTAAAACAAGAGTATGAGGTCAATCAGAGTTTGCAGAGGTTTTTTTTCAGATGCTTCTGTTATCATAACCTCTTGAAGATAAAATAACAGCTTGGCCTCTTTATCTCAGTGGTACTAAGGATATAGCTGGCAAGGACATAGCTAGCAATTTAGGCTATAAGGTTGTTTGCAAAACATTGATATTGTCGAGTGAAAAGATTAGCATCAATTATTTGTGCAAACACTTTTTCTGCCTTCAAGGATGCTGGTTGCTTTAGGAAATAACTCTTGCATCTATTGATATTTTTGTGATATCCTTTTGGGAAGTATATGGCAGACTTTGAAATATAGGATCAGTAAACTCGGAGTTTTTTTTTATACAAGTAAAGTAGATATCCATAAAGCGCTGACAATGTCTTCCTGTTTTTGTCCATTTTGAGAATGAATTCAAAGTAATTGTATACTAATTAAGATAGAAGAAAACGATTAAATATCTAAGAAAACATTCAAATGCACTGGAGTGCCAATAAATTAAAGAATTAATAGATTTCTGAGCAAAAATGGTTAAACCATAAAAACTTTAGCGCACCAAAAACTAAAACTAACCTTTATTTATGAAATTTAATGTTGAATAATGATGATATAATTAATAATGACTTTAGCAAACAATCTTATGAGCTGTAGAGTTTACTATTTTTAATTTTAATACACAGTTTGATGAGTGGTAGAGTTGACATTTTGATGAGCGGTAAAGTTGACAGTTTGATGAGCAGTAGAGTTGACAGTATGATGAGTTTGATGAAAGTTGTTAATTTCAACGAAAAAATCTAGTGTAACAACTTTTTTGTTTTAATATATTTTTCTTTGTCATGATTTTTTTTTTTATTTATTTATATTTCATGTATATTTTACTTTTATTTATATTTATGCTTATTTAATTTATATTTATATTATATCTATATGATATTTTTATTTCTATATTATATAGTAGCAAACTCTAAACTTTCTATATTTTATTTTTATTTATATTACATGTATATTATACTTTTATTTATATTTATGTTTATTTAATTTATATTATATCTATATGATATTTTTATTTCTATATTATATAGTAGCAAACTCTAAATCTTAGAAAGCAACCTAAAACACTGAGCTGCCAATAAGTTTTTTCTACACCTACAACTAAAACACTGAGCTGCCAATAAGTTTTTTCTACACCTACAACTAAAACACTGAGCTGCCAATAAGTTTTTTCTACACCTACAACTAAAACACTGAGCTGCCAATAAGTTTTTTCTACACCTACAACTAAAACACTGAGCTGCCAATAAGTTTTTTCTACACCTACAACTAAAACACTGAGCTGCCAATAAGTTTTTTCTACACCTACAACTAAAACACTGAGCTGCCAATAAGTTTTTTCTACACCTACAACTAAAACACTGAGCTGCCAATAAGTTTTTTCTACACCTACAACTAAAACACTGAGCTGCCAATAAGTTTTTTCTACACCTACAACTAAAACACTGAGCTGCCAATAAGTTTTTTCTACACCTACAACTAAAACACTGAGCTGCCAATAAGTTTTTTCTACACCTACAACTAAAACACTGAGCTGCCAATAAGTTTTTTCTACACCTACAACTAAAACACTGAGCTGCCAATAAGTTTTTTCTACACCTACAACTAAAACACTGAGCTGCCAATAAGTTTTTTCTACACCTACAACTAAAACACTGAGCTGCCAATAAGTTTTTTCTACACCTACAACTAAAACACTGAGCTGCCAATAAGTTTTTTCTACACCTACAACTAAAACACTGAGCTGCCAATAAGTTTTTTCTACACCTACAACTAAAACACTGAGCTGCCAATAAGTTTTTTCTACACCTACAACTAAAACACTGAGCTGCCAATAAGTTTTTTCTACACCTACAACCTAAAACAATTAGCTGTCAATATTTGGAGAAGGTAAAAAACACCAAATGTTTACTAACTATTTAATGATTATAATACTTTATGTTCATTATAAGTTTTTAAATATTTTAAATTTAAAAGTAAATATTGTATTACCACAAACTTTACAGTTGTTCCAGTGGTCTGTTGTGCTCCAAATACTAAACAATTGTTAGAAATATTTATAGGAACAGAAAGTTAAAACAATATAAAATAGAGATATTAAAATTTAAAAATGAAATTTTAAAAACATCTTAATAAATTATGACAAGAACCAAAATACCAAATGCATAAAGCAGTAACCTGACATGCATATAATATCTTATTTTGATAATTTGACCACAGAGTTATAAACGTTTTAAACATATAATCTGTTTTGTTGAGAATTATGCAACAAATCTACGAATGTAACGAATCTGGAAATCATATTTTTACAATATCACATGTGGTTCATATCACACTTTATTTATGTATTAAATGAAATAGCATGCTATATATCCCACTTGATAAAATTATTTTGAATTTTGATTAAAATTAATTTTGGATATTCACTGTGAACCACAGCAACTGCCATGTTTGAAATCTCCCCACATCAGATTTTATTTTATATATACTTAGAAGGGGTGTTCATAAAAATAAAATTTTCAAATCACGAATACACAAAAAATATTTTGTAAAGTTTTTTTTTCTAATGTGATCATAATGGTCTCAAGTTTTTTTTTAGATTGTTGTGTATCCTAGTTTTTTCATAATTATTGTTTAAACTAAATAAAGATTTGGCAAAAAAATATTTTTGCACAAATACGCAAAAAAAGAATTTTGCACAAATACGCAAAAAAATACTGTTGTTTTAAACAACAATTATATAAAAACCAGGATACACAACAATCTAAAAAAAAAAATTTGGACCATTATAATCACATTAGAAAAAAATATTGAGATTTACCTTGCGCTCAAAGCCAAATAATTTAGGAACAATTTAGGCCATTTTTCGGGGTATTTTGCCGCTTGAGTACAAGGTAAATGTCAATATTTTTAGAATTCTTATTTTGGAATCATATATTTTTTATAATTGCTCCGAATTTGGCTTCTTGTGTATTCGCGTTTTGAAAATTTTACTTTTTTGAACACCCCTAACTTAGTTACATATAGGATAATAATTGATTACTTAAAACCTTCAATGGAGTGAAAAAATGTATGAAAATCAAAAAATTAAATTAATAATTTTTAGTTATATAAATTATCTGCCATTTTCGACAAAATTACTTTAATTTGTTGGTGTTTTTTGTTTTTAAACATTTTCTAGTGCGCAACAACTTAAAGTCTGGCTTAGACAGGAATAGTGTGCGATCGAGCGGTATTAATGACCACACAAATGATTTGATTATTTAACAACTTGACCACAACTGTTTAGATGATTTTTAAACATATTAGAAATGCGCTGAAAAAAGAAACCCAAGCTAAACTTAAACTAGGAAGAAAATTTACAGAAAAAAAAAAAAAAGAAATGAAAAAAGAAATTTCTTATGAAAAAGAAAATATATAAGCACTCAAATAAAACTAAAAAAACTTGAAGCAAAAATTACTTTTTGTTACGTTTTTAATTGCATTTAAAATAAATTACTTAACAATTTATCTTTTAAAAAGTTTTATTAAAGTTATGCAAAACGCTTTTGCAAATTACTTCTAATGATTGTTTTTAATGAATGAACAAATTTTATTTAAATTACAAAAAAGTGTTATATATAAATTATTTTTAAATTGTATAAACATTTATTTCTTCCAAAAAGTTGCAAAGAAAAATGATTAAAAAAATAGTCTATTTAAAATATTTTTAATCATTTCATGCTTTAATTAGTTCAAGTTAAAAAAGTTTTAAACAATTATTCTTTTTAAAAATAGAAACAAAAAAAATTAAGCAATTGTAACGGAAGATTTAATTCAACTAATTCATAATATTATTCATAGTATTTAAAAAAATTATCTTTCAAAATATAACATTATTTGTTAATTTACACAAAATATATATTTTTTTAAACAATCACTATAATTACTTTTTTATTTTATTTAAAGCCTTAGCGTCAAATAAAAACTTCATAAAAGATCAATAATTAAAAGTTTTTTATAACATAACAATTTTTTTATAGCATTTAAATTGCTAAAACATCAAAACAGCCGTGGTCAAATTGTAAAGAAAAAATATTATAAGCGTGGTCAGTTACAGCGTGCAATCGCACATCATTCCTGTCTAAGGCTGAAAGAGTGATTAAATGGAGGTCAACAATACATGTGCTGTTTGTTTTAAAATCTTTGGTCAAAAGTTAGCAAAGCTTCATAAAATAACTAAAGCTATCGAAGAAAAAATAAAAACTTTCATTTGGGATAGCCATGATCAGAATTTAGTTAACCATCCTAAAGATATTTGTAGCAATTGTTATAAAAACCTTTATTGTTTAGAAAAATGATAAAAAATACCTTAATAAGTGGCTGAAGGAAATTTCTCAGGTGAATGAGTTAATAAAATAAATTAAAAATTATATTTATGACTAAGTGTTTAATTACCTCAATTTGTTTTGTTTCTTAAAAAATTTTTAAAAGAAAAGAACTGTCTCAATGAACCTTTATAAATTTGAAAGAAAAATTATTTAGGCAGCTTATTTTAGCATTTCAAATGCTTTCTAAATATAATGTTGTATTTTTATATTACTAGAATGTGTTGCTTCAAGTATCCTAAAAACTAAAATGGAAAATGCAAATATTTTTAGAGGTGAAAAATTTACAATTCTTACTCATAGGAAACCATCGACTATTGTAGTGCAAGTGTAAATCAAGTGTCTTTTAGAAGAATTATGGAGCCTATAAAATGTTTAAAACTATCCCAGTGTAAAACCAAATTACAACTGTAATTTGGTTTTACACTGGGATAGTTTTAAACATTTTATAGGCTCCATAATTCAAAGTCTGGTAACTGAAACTGGTAATGTAAAAAATTAATGGTTTATATTAAGAATGAACTTATACATGTTGTAATCACTAAAAGAAATATCTCTCTTTCTGAACAAGCAGGTGAATCTGTTCATTATGAGTATGAAAAAACATGGATTAAGTATAGGAGACAACAAAAGCACTTTGATTATGCTAAGGGATTGAAGTCAGGTGTTGTTGAATTTTCAACATTTAATAAATAGTTAACATGTTTATTATTTAAGTTAATATATTGTTGATCCACAACTGTGTCAAAACTGTTTGTTTCTAAAGTATTTTATTTAGCATGAAAAATACTGTAGTAAGTACAGAGTAAAATTAAGTGATAAATTTTGTTTTTCCTTAAAATTATGTGAAATATATCAACTTCAATAATATTGCCCATATACCAACCCTCCCCTTTTAATCTAAAGCCAAAATATGTAAAAATTTATTTTAACCATTTCTATGGAGGTACTCAATATCCTTACTTAATTTAACTACTGTGTTATTTCTTAAAAACAAAAAATTAGGTGTGGGGAGACATTAATTTTGGCTGTCACTGTGGTTCACAGCGTATTGAACTTATCTAAAGTCTATTAAGTGAAATGCTTAAATAAATTGAAAAATATTTATATACCATTTTTATAGTTTTATTTTTGCAAATTTAGCTTTAATTTTCTCATTCGTTAAGATTTTGTTTCTTTTTTCATTTAATGGTTATTATTTTTTCTTTATTTTAGTTTTGTGTTCTTAGAGCATTTTTTAGAGCATGAAAACACACAAGTTTTCAGAACATGCAAAGAGCACTGGGCAATTAGTCAACACAAAATGTTAAGTGTGGTCAGGAAAGGGGTGTGACCACACATGTCAGCAAAAGACTGATATAATGTTTTTTGTAACAGAATTATTCAGAATGCATTGAATTATACAGAGGTGCATGAGATGAGAAGTGTAGAATAAAACAACCTTTTTTTTTAGACACAACAAAAATTGTATTTATTACAATTAAAATTCATATATGTATATATAAATTAGTAGATAATTAAAAAAAATTCTTCTTCATTAGTTAATTTAATCAAAATTATACTACTAAACATTGCTATTGCATAACTGAGTAGTCAAACATGTCAAACCATTTAAGGTTCACCTTAAATCATTCAAGGTTCATCAATATCAAATATAATTTATTCTCATTGAAAGACTATAAACATACAAATCCATTGATTTAAAAAATAAAAATTACATAATAGTATTGTTTAATTTAATAAACAACTTGAATCGTAAATAAGATGTATATTAATAAATCATTTTACAAATTTATATTTTTTATGCAAATTATAAACTTTACCTGAAGTACCCGAAGCACCAAATAACCCTGTTGATGATGTTGCACCAAATGGATTGGTAGTTGCAGCTGATGTCCCGAAACCTCAATAAAGATAATATTATACAATATTTTATAGAATGTTTAAAAAAAAAGAAAACCAGGGGAAAAATCACTTATAACATATAGGGATGTATGAGAAATTTGGTTTAAAATCAAATTTGAGTTAAGTTTAAATTTATTTTAAAAATTTTAAAAATTAAAAATGAAAATTTGTTTGAGCTTTAAATAGTTTATGTGTGTAGAAAGGTTCTTCATTGATACTAATGCTTTTCATCTTATTTTGCTTTTTTTTTTTTCATTTTGAGGCCAATGCTTTTATATTGAATGTTTATAGTGCTACCATATAGTTTCTTAAATTTTTTAACAACCACTTGGTTAACCTAGACCTAGGTTTATATTTTCATTTATAACTACACAGTGGTATATTTAGACACGGGTGTCAAGCAGTCTTAACTGTATTTTTAATCTATATTATATTAGTTGTACTTAACACCACAATATTGAGATTTGGAGTTATAATATTGGATTTTGTAAATTCAAGCCTAAGATTAAAGATTAAGCCAAAACTTGTATAACAAACCTAAACATAAGATCTAAGATCAAGCCAAAGCTCTCTCAAGATCTGAACTGAAATTAATATTTAAAGAACTCAGGCATCCTTCTATCAAACTTATATCTTTATTCTTATATATCAAACATCTATATAAGAGTGAAGATTATAAGGATGTAGTAAGTATATAAGTTTGATACATCCTTATCTCAAACTTATATACTTACTACATCCCACCTATGTACTGCATCTTTGCAAACTTATCATTTTGCTTTACTTTATAATAAACTTATAAATTTACTTTACTTTATAATAAACAAATAAATTTTAATTACTATCATTGTTATAAAGATATGTTCTGGAATGTTGCTTAGCAACACAACTTAAATATAACTTTTTTTTAAATTAAACTTTATTCTATTTAAATTCTGTTTTAATACAGTTTTTAAATTAAAATCTGTTCTACAGGTTTTTAAATTCAAAAGTGTTAAAAAAATTAAGAAAATATCCTACCAAATGCAGTATTTGTTGCTCCAAATGCATTACTTGTTTGAGGTGCTTGAAACAAACTTGTGCCTCCACCAACATTAGAACCAAACAAACCTCCACTTGTGTTGGTAGTGCCAAAACCTCCGAAACCTTTAAATAGTAGAAACCTTATTAATAAGGAAAAATTTTTATTGTTAAAATTTAAAGCCTTGTGTAGTTTGAACAGTTTTTAATAATATTGTTTTCTTATTTATCTATGACATGGAAGAATTGAAGTAATTTTTTACAATCATAAGCCCTTTTTGGAATAAGCAAGTTTTAATATTTGCATATTAAAACTGTTTATTCCAAAAGTTTGTTGTTTGTAAGATGTAGTATTTTTCATGGAAACTCTCAATAAGATTTTTAAATCCTTTAAATACCAGGCTTATGTATTTAAAGTTATGGTTGTTAACAAGAAAAAAGTTGTTTTCATTGCAATTCCTAAAGAACTTTTTAAATTTAGTTACTTTAAGAAACTAATTAAAAGATTATTGAAGCAAATGTTAGGAAAGAAAAAAGAAATAAAAGTGACTAAATGGAATATGGTTATTTTTTTGTGCTTGAAAAAAACTTCCATCAATGGTTAACCTACTTTTGTACATACATTGACCGACTAAAATATGCAAAACATGTAGGAAGTGTACATACATCAACTCAGGATTTGAGTAAAAGCAGGTAATTTTAATACTAACCCTAACCTTTTCCTCAATATAAATAAACTTCCAGCATGTTCTGCCTAGTCAGTCTAAAGTTATTTTCTATTTAAACTCTTCTACCGCTTCTAGATGTGTTCTCCTGAACTCTCTTCATAACTTTCTAAACTATTTTAACAAGTTAAAGTTAAAACTTTAACTGAATCTTGATTGGCTGACAGAAAATAGTTCCAATCATTTTTTAAAACTTTGGAGATCACCCTGATCTACCTAACTATCACCTAATCAGTCTTAATGTCATTATAGAAGAGGGTAGTGCCATTACAACTTTGCCGACTAAAAAAAAGTCCTTGATTTTTGAAATTTGCTGACTGCATAGTCAACATTTGCCGACTGACTTGTCTAAAGGAGCAGCTTTTGTTATGCTTTGCTTAGCAACAAGGTTAAACTATTTATACAGGTTTTGGGCATCTCTAAGTTTTTAAAGTTTTTCAGCACCTTTTAAAAGCAACAATTGATCATTTTACACAACTAATATAAAACAGAAAAGAAAAAAAATACAAAAAAACTTTTCTTCAGCGTAAATTAATTAAAGTTTCTTAAAATTAAGTATTTAGAAGCATGTTTAATTCATTTAGAGCAGAATATAATCTACCAATCTGCAAAATGCTTGGTGGAGAACAATACATCTACCATTATTTTAATTTAAACAAATTTTTGGACATCTGTGTAAGTTCTTTAAGTTTTTTAACACCTTGTAAAAAGCAACAACTGATATCATCATACATAATATCAACTAATATAAAACAGCTAGGAAATATGGATAGAAAAATAACAATGTTTTTTTCAATGTAAATGAATTAATTAAAGTTGCTAAAAATCAGGCTTGTTTAATTCATAGGTGATATGTTTAGGGAGCTTCTACCAAAAATATTCTAGTAAGCAACAACTATGTAAGATGGATGGAGTAGTATTACTCATGATCCAACTATTGATTAAATTGCATATTAAATTCAAAATTTATGCATAACTGATTCTGCATTAACTAACTAATTAACTAGTATAGCATTGAACTTTTTTTTAAGGTCATTAAAAATTTTAAGGAAAGGTACAACAAAGAAGTATTTGCAATGGGAAAAATTAAAAGTTTGAGAAAATGAAAATGAGAAAGTTTATCAAAAAAAAAAATTCAAATGTTTTAACATTTGAATATGCGAAAACAAATGTTTTCTACACATTGTTTAAATCTTTTATAAAAAAAGTAACATACCCAGATATCATTACAGTGCAATAAGGTGCAAAAAAAATATTGCATCAACTGCACATAAAAATTGTTTTATTTGTAGCTTAAACATTTATTTGTGGTTTATCCATTTTGTGGTTTATCTATTTTGTGGTTTATCTATTTTGTGGTTTATCCATTTTGTGGTTTATCTATTTTGTGGTTTATCTATTTTGTGGTTTATCTATTTTGTGGTTTAACTTTTTTGTGGTTTAACTGTTTTGTGGTTTATCTGTTGTGTGGTTTATCTATTTTGTGGTTTAACTGTTTTCTGGTTTAACTGTTTTGTGGTTTATCTATTGTGTGGTTTATCTATTTTGTGGTTTTACTGTTTTCTGGTTTATCTATTGTGTGGTTTATCTATTGTGTGGTTTATCTATTTTGTGGTTTAACTGTTTTCTGGTTTAACTGTTTTCTGGTTTATCTATTGTGTGGGTTATCTATTTTGCAGTTTAACTGTTTTGTAGTTTATCTATTTTGTGGTTTATCTGTTTTGTGGTTTATCTATTTTGTGGTTTATCCTTATTTTGTTTTAACTTTAAATATGAAAAGTTTAAGATTAACAATAAATTTTTTTTTTAAAGAAATGATTGAATGAGAAAAGATATGGTTGAGTGAGAAAAGGTATGGTTGAATGAGAAAAGAGAGCATATACCTCAGCTACCAAATGATACACGTTAAAATTCTTAAACTGACTGTATAGAAACATACATAAAAAACTACCCAATTTATGCAGAAATTGTAGATAATAAAATTACAATCAAGAAGTATATTCAAAAAGGAGTAAACAATCTTCAAACCTAACTCAAAATATTTGGTGCTGTTTTAGTATTTTAAAGATTTTTTTTCTGAACTAATTTTTTGCTGGTTACTATTTTGTAACCAGTAAAACAAAAAAATAATTCAGAAAAAGTTGTCTGAAAGATTTTGCAAATTTGTTTTTAAACCTTAAACCAATTTAAAAAATATTTCTATCAGTTGTGTCTATAAGCAACCAGGGTTGAAACTTGACTGGGCCGAGGCTGGATTTGATGAAATATAGCCGGGGCCAGGTTTGTGACCAGGGCTGCATAAACATTTATACACCCTAAAGTGTATATATATGCATGTATAAACATCATTATGATCATCATAATCATCATTATCATCATCTTCATCATGATCTTTAAGATCATCTCATCATCATCATCATCATCATCATCATTATCATCATCATCATCATCATCATCATCATCATCAGGCTTTAGCCTTCTCCTTTTATGCTGTTTCTCTAATATGAACTGGATAATATCTGGAGCATTTTCGTTCCTTAACTAAAGCTCATTCATACAATATGTAACACATTCTCTTCAAGTTTTCTTACTTCTACCACTATCATTTTCTCATGAAGCTGCTACGTCTCTACGTGCTGGTACCTAAATCACTTTAGTCTTCTCTAACAAACGTTATTTGAAATAACATTTTTTTAAATGTCTTTTTATTATTGCAAGAAGCCAATGTAAAAGGTCCTGTCCAATGTTAAGCTCTGTTATTTTCAGTTTACTAAATCTTGTATCTCATTTCAGATGTAAGGTTCTAGATACTTTTATAAAGTCTTCAACAGTGCCATTAACTAAAGTAAGTCTAACATTTTATCTCTAATTCAAGGGTCTGATCTTTTTACTTCTCCCCAGAATAAAGCAGAGTTATTTGCAAAAAAATCTTACTCTAATTTGACTTTTGAATATAATGGTCATACTCTTCCTGTCAGTTAAACAGATTAACCCATTGTTAAACATCCAAATCACTCTGGCTCCCTATGCTAAAGTTAATTTTCAATTAAACACATCTATAGTTTGTGCTTCAGACAAGATTCTTGTCATAGTCTTAAAAAAAAAGTTCTCCAGAACTCTAAGTGCTAAATAAGTGGTTCCAATTAGACTTCACTTTAAAGTTTTTGAGATTATTAAGTCATTTCTTTCTAACTGCAGTATTAAAGTTATTCTTGTAGGCCTACACTCTTCTTCATTTCGAGTAACTTTAGGGGTACCACAAGGTTCTATCCTTGCTTCTGTATTGTTTCTTATCTACAATAACAATCTTAATGAAAATTTTAAATCTAAAGTGGCTCTATTTGCTGATGACTCAACTATATACTCTTATCTTGACAAAAAAGTCTTTACTTTTTGATTGCTTAGAACAAGCAGACAAAGACAAAAAGCACATTGTAAATGTAATTAGACCTGCTTTATCTGCCAAGCTTTAGCCACTCTCCTATTGTTGTAAGGTTGCATTTATTTATTTTTTTACAAATATTATCATGGTCAATGCTCAAATGAGCTATTATCTCTATAACGATAAACCAAAACTCATTCATGGTTGGTTTCTTATTCAAAAAGTTGTATCTTTTTACTGTATCTATCCTTTCATGCTATAAAAACATTTATTAATCCAGTGTTTTTTCTTGTACATCAAAAAAACCTTATAACTCTAACCCATCTTCATGTTTTTCTTTTTTACACAACCTACAACTTTTCAAGTCCTCAGATAACCATTTCCTAGCTTTTTAACCCTATCCTCTATTTTAAAGTAATTCATAACTTAATAGTGGTTGCTTGCAATCTTGTTGGAAATAAAATAGAGTTTAAAAATATATAAATATATGCCAGTATTTAATAAATAGTAAATGTAAGTATAAAATTATAATATATAAAGTATTCTAAATTTTTTTCTAGCACTGGCTGTAAACTAATAAACGACCAGGGTTGATATTTGACCGGGGCCAAGGCTGGGGCCGGGTTTGATAAAATATAAAAACATTTATACATCCTATAGTATATATTTTTAATTCAAAATTCATGTTATTTTTTGTATATATATACATATATAAACATCATTATGATCAACATGATTATCATAATCATCATCATCATCATCTTTTCTTTCGGCAAATACTACACCATATAAATACTAAAGTTTATATAAATATAAAAGGATATTGTATGCCAAAGAACATCTCTCTTAAGAATAAATGTCCTTTTATTATTCCGAGAAGCAAATGTAAAAAGGTCCTGTCTGATATGAAGCTCTGTTATTCTCAGTTTACTAAATCTTGTATCTTATATCAGATGTTTGGTTCTAGAGACTTTTGGTTAGACTTTAACAATGTCATTAACTAAAGTAAGTCTAACATTTAATCTTATTAATTATATAAGATTTAATAACACTTAATTTTTAAAAAGTGCTAAATAAGTGGTTCCAATTTTTCAAAACTCTAGAAAACGCTTTGACCTCTTCAACTATCCTACGATTAGTCTTCACTCTGTTATTACTTTCTTTATATAAAGGTTTTGAGATTCTTAAATTATTTCTTATTAACTGCAGTAATAAAGTTATTCTTAAAGGCCTACACTTTTCTTTATTTCAAGTAACTTTATTTAAGGGTACCACAAGGTTTCTTGTGGTATCCTTGAATCTTGGCTCCTGTATTGTTTCTTATTTACAATATCAATCTTCATGAAAATTTAACATCTAAAGTGGCTCTATTTGTTGACGACTCAACTTTATACTCTTATCTTGACAAAAAATCTTCACTTTTTGATTGCTTAGAACAAGCAGCTAATTTTCAATCTGATCTCTCTTCTGTAACAGCCTAAGGCTTGCTGTGGCTTATGAAGTTAAATTCTGGACTTAAAATCTCCAATTTTTGTTAGCCAACAAAACTCATTTATTTACTGCAAAAAAATATTGCAACAATGTTGGTATACATATATTGATAAATAACAACCCTCTTACTCTCAGAAAAAGTCTAAAATCACATTGTAAATGTAATGCGGTCGTGGTGTAGTGGTAGAGCGCTTGCGTCATAAGGGAGAGGTACTGAGTTCGATCCCCAACAAATCCCTGGTAGTGTACCATGCTCAACGTGTTTCTCTGCAGTGGCCTTGGTTGTCAAGGTTCGTGTTTCGGAGTTATATAGTTGAGAGAGGATTATAACCATAATTAAGTAGCCTCCTCATCTGTAGTGGCATTTTCAGCCTTGGGAAGGTGAATAACCACATGAAAAAAAAAAAAAAATTAGACCTGCTTTATCTGCCAAGCTTGAGCCACTCTCCCATTATTGAAAGATTGCATTTCTTTATTTTTCTACAAATACAATCATGGTCAATGCTCAAACAAGCTATCGTCTCTATTACGATAAACCAAAACTCATTCTTGCTTGTTTCTTATTCAACAAGTTGCATCCTTTTATTCAACAAGTTGCATCCTTTTACTGTATCTGTCCCTTCATGCTATAAAAACTTTAATCATTCCAGTTTTTTTCCTTGCACATTAAAAAAACTGTATAACTATTAGCCATCTTCATGTTTTTCTTTTATATACAACTTACAACATTTCAAGTCTTCAGTTAACCATTTCCTAGTATTTTTACTTATTCTCTATTTTAAAGTAACTCATAAATGAATAGTGGTTGCTTGCAATCTTGATGAAAGTAAATTAGAGAATATATACCAGTATTTAAAAAATAGTAAATGTAAGCATAAAATCATAGTATATAAAGTTTTATAAATTTTTTTCTAGCCCTGGCTATCAACCCTAGCTAAATCTTATAATTTAGCTAGGGCTGGGTTTGAAAAAAGTCTCATTTTTAGCTAGGGCTGGGCCCCAATCAGTTACTACTATCAATCCCTACTAAATCTTATAATTTTGCCAAGGAAAGAGGCTGGGGCCGGGTTTGCAAAAAGTCTCATTTTTAGACGGGGCGGGTTCCGGGATAGGGCCCTGTTCACTTACTAGTTGTGTCTGGTCAAAAGTTAGAAATATTGTAAGAAGTAAAAAGACAAAAAGACTAGCAAAAGTATACAGATATAATTAATAAGACAAATTTCAAGACATTATTAAAAACAATGCTAATTATCAATTAATCTCCAAACCAATTTTAAAACCAACCAATCATGTATCAACTAAATTACAAAAATAAATTGATGTTTTGAGAAATTTTGCGTATGACAGTTCAAAAGATCAATTGTCTAAAAAAAGCCACTTTGCAGGATTTTATTGGTTTTTTGATTGCTTTTGGCAATGTTTTCTAATGTTGAAAATGTTTTCTAATGTTAATCCTATTCGAAAGGTTTTTTTTTTTCTAATATTACATAGAATAAAAATAAATTCAATTAAAAGCAGATCTTGAAGAATATTACAAATATTTCAAATTAAAGTTATTCAAGGTAGTTTTTTACTACACAATAATTCTTAAATAATTTTAAGTTAAAATATTGAACTTAATATTAGTAATACACAAACCCAAACGGTGAGAAACTATAGGTGATGACAAATGATGAGAAATTACAGCTGATGCCAAAAGATGCAAAGTATTATAATTATCAAGTTTATTATCAATTATTAAAAGAATTTCATAATTTTTTATCTTAATCCTAACTGAGAACTTTTACTTTGTTTTTCCAAATTCTAGTTTGTAGAGTTACTCTATTAGTACAAAAAAATTACTTAATTATAAATAAAACAGGTTATAATTTTTATTTTATCTTTTTATATCTTTGTATAAATTTTGCATTTAAATATTAATTTTTTAAACATTTTGAACTTTTTTTTTCTGATGTTTGATATAAGTTAATTTTGTTAAACAAGTTTAAGATTTTTGTTTTTTAATTGCCATGGTTCCCTACAACCTGTACCTTTTTTAAATTTTTCCATTAGAGTTTATTTGTAACTAGCTACCTATATAGTTTATTTTAAGTACATTTATATTAGTCACTATTATATTATTTGTTAATTATAAGTATATTTATATAGACAGTCACTATTATATTATTGGTTATCATTAAGTATATTTATATAGACAGTCCCTATTATATTTATATAGATAGTCACTATTATATTATTGGTTAATTTAGGCTATTCATTCTATTCTAGTAGATATACATTTTTTTGTTATTAAAAAACGAATTCTTTTTATTAATACTTTAATTAATGTTGCTATTTAGATATTTTAGCTGAAATGTATATTGATTTTACATGATTCATTTTTACATGTAATTTGTGTTTAAATATCAAATAGCTGTTTTTTAACTTGAAGAAAAAAATATATACTTTTTATTTCTCCCATTATGCAATTAAACTATATTAAAAAATGAAAACTGCATTAAAAAAAGTTTCCTCAAATGTTAAAAGTAACTTCAAATTCATTAAATGTCTTTAATTCTTTATAGTAGTTTTATATTAAAAAATAATCTTTTTTTTTTTTTAATCCTCCAAAGAAATTAAAAAAAATAACTTGATTAATAATAACTTGAAAAATAACATGATTACATATATAATATGTAAACTTAATAATATAAATTGTACATACATGATTACATACATAATATGGTCAACTTTATAATATAAATTGTACATACATGATTACATACATAATATGGTCAACTTTATAATATAAATTGTACATACCTGATTACATACATAATATGTTAAACTATTATGCTCCATTGTTTGATTATGTTTGATGTTATTAATATATTTATCAAAAAAGATATGTAACTTTTATTTTAAATAAATTAATTTTTTTTTACTTAACTTAATGAACTCACTTTGATATTTATTGATATATACTTTGAACTCATTTTGATATTTATTCAATTAATTGTTGACACCTATATTTTTTTGTTATTTTTTTTACTGTTAACACATATATTACCTTGTTTTGGTATTTATTAAATTGTTAACGCCAACACTTCTTCGTTTTGAGCATCTTTAAAGATAATACATTATAACAACATATTTTGATATTTAGACATGTTTATTTAAAAACATGTTTTGTTTATTTAATGTATATTTTTTATGTTCTATGTTGATTTAATAAATTTTAAAGAAAATTATTAAATTTAAAAAATGAAATAAATTTTAAAAACAACTTTTTATTTTCTTGGCAGCTGTAAAAAAAAAAAGCACACCCATTTTATTTTTTATTCTTTATTTGTTTTATAAAATGCACTGCTTTTTTGTTTTTTGTTATTAAACCATTTTTATTAATAACTTAATACAAACATATTTCTATTATTAATTTACTACAAACATATTTTCCCAGAGTTAGATGAGTTAGAATTATAATTTGAAGTACTGACAGGTGCTGAGTTTAGGGAAGTACAGAAATAAGCACTTTTTATTTGGTAGGGTTTGGTTTGATAAACAATACAACTTTATGGCCTTTATTGAATTGACAAGGTAATTAACTACTCCTATTGATAAGTAATGTACTTTTGAATTGACAAGATAATTAACTACTCCTACTGATAAGTAATGTACTTTTGATTTGTTTTTCAAAATAGTTTAACAGTTATATAAAAACAAAATAATTTAAAAAATATATGTTTATGACATTGAGTGATTTTTTTATTCAGCTAAAATATTTACATACCCAAGTCTAATTTTATATATATATAATGTTTATATATATATAAAGTTTATATATATATAAAGTTTATATATATATATAAAGTGAGCGAGAGTAAAAATAATAAAATTTTTTTTTAGATCTATAAGTTTTAGCTGTGAATACAGCTATGTTATATGTAGCTGACTATAAATATTAAATATGACAGTTACTTAAAAACCAACAATTCTTGTTTGTAATATAAAATAAAGAGAGTAAGTATTAAGATGATAATGATGATGATGATGATGATGATGATGATGATGATGATGATGATGATCATCATCATCATCATCATCATCATCATCATTTTCATCATCATTATCAACAGTTGCATTAATTGTACTCTATGAAACTAGTTAAAGTTTTATAAAAAGATTAAAACCTATAGTACCTGTTGAAGGTTGTGTAGTTTTTGGACCAAACAAATTTGCTCCTGTTTGAACTGAACCAAATAGACTACCTTGTGCAGGAGTAGTAGAACCAAAGCTAGGAGTACCAAATGTACCAGCTGCAGGTGTTTTATTTCCAAACAAGCCTGAGATTTAAAAAAAAAATCAAATTAAAAAAAAAAGTTAACAATGCAAAAAATACAGAGAAAAGGTTACAAGAACAAAATAGCACACATAGAAAAGATTACAAGATCAAGATAAAAAATACACTGAAATGGTTACAAAATAAAAATAAAAAATACACAGAAAAGGTTACAAGAAAAACACATCTTGTTTAAAGAAGGTTGAAAAAGACACCCTGTTTTGTTTTTATACAAAAAAACTGACAAGTGTGAAACAGATGTTTATTTGTTTATTAAACTTTGGCAATTATATGATTTATAAAAATTTAGTTTTAGAAATACATTAATTGGTCAAATTTGAATTTTAAAAAATCAACAATTTGATACATATAAATAAAAATGCAAAACATCATGCTAAAAAAGGAATCTAAAAAGGTTTGAACTATTTCTATATTGAAAACATTTTTACACAATAAAAACTAAGTAGAAAAGAAAAATTTATTTATTTGTTGTAGGAAATATTTTCTTTTTATGGTTCATACCAAGCAAATTATTTTACTAAGATGTGTTCTGTTGGCTTAATGACAAAATCAGAGCCATGTGAAGGCCAACAAGATGTTATTGAAACATTAGGCAATTAATAAAAAATAATTATACCTTTATGCTGTAACATTGAATTCTAAAACTTAATTTTAATTTCAAAATATTTGAAAATGTGTCCCTTACTAACTAATGCACATACAAAGAAAATCACTAATAAGTAGCTAATTTACTAATTAATACACAAGAAAACCACTGATAAGTAGTTAAAAAGTAGCTAGTTTAATTTATTTTACCTTTATTATTATTTTTTTTTTTAATTTAAAAACATAAAAAAAAGTTTTAAACATGCAGACAAACTTTATGCAATTCAATTATTATTCATAAACTTTTTTCTTAAAATCTTTTTTATTAAATGCTGTGGAACATAAACAACATTGTGATGGAAGTATAAACTGAGAAAATCCTAAAACACTTCAAGTTTTTTAAAATAAATATACTAGAAAAATTTGTGAGGCTATTCAAATGCAATTTTTACAATGCTTTTTTCAAAATCTAGTCAAAATTATTACGATCGAAATTTGAAAAAGACTCGCCATTATAAACCTTCTTTTTAAATTAAAAAATTTAAAAATTTTACACTGCAATGACATCATTTTTGTTATGCTTACATAACAAAAATGTATCATCATAGGCTACCGCTCTACAACCTCCTAAAAGGATAGCTACAGATTGAAACAGATTTTGTCTCATTTTAAGATAGTGGATTATTGTGTAGTTAGTGTCTGTACTAAGCATCTGCGTCTTCTCATATCCTCTCAGAAGTTCAGCTTGACACAATACAAAACAATAACTTTCATTTTGTGCTGTTTTTACGAAACAAAAAAATATATCATTTTGTATCATATTTTTTGTTCATACCATATTTTTACGAAACAAGAAGATTTTTTTTTGTTTCGTATTGTTATTAACGAAATGAAATAAACTTTTTTTTTTTTTTTTTCATTTTGCCATTTGTTAAAAATTACAAAAAAAGAAATTATAATAATTTGATTATAATCAAATTATTATAATTGCAATCTTTATTTGAATGAAATATTTCAAATTCTATTTTATAAAGGAGAGAACCTAATAAATATGAGATTATGTTAACGTTCAATATTCTGCAAAACTAATTAATCTATTGATTAAAAATTTAATTTCTCCTAAAAATATCCTACTTTTTTAACAACTTTCAAAAATATTTTTCAAAAGTTATTTAAAAAGCTATTATAAAAACTGGCATTTCTTGTTTGTCTCATTTTTTTACCATTTTATTTCAGAAAAAGTTTAACCTTATTTCATGGGATGAGTCCAAGTCAGCTTTAAGGTAGTTGTAAGAAGTACACTGGGTATTCTGACAATGAAGAAGAATAAAATAATAATTTTAGAGAGATAAAACCGTGATCAGAAGCACCTTCTGATCACGGTTTTATCTCTATAAAATCTCACAGAGTGACTGTGGATAAACTGAGCACTGACTAGGATTAAAAACAAGACATTGACAGTCAAGTAGAGAAGGTAAATGATTCTAATTGTCCAGAAAACAAGTTGGAAAGATTTGTGTTGAAGATTGAGAAAGGCAAAAGTTGCGAGCCCTAACACCTGCAGAATAACTGACACTAGAACCAAGCCATTCAGTGTGATGAGAAGGGGTGATCAAAAAAATAAAATTTTCAAAACGTGAATACACAATAGGGTGGGTCGATTTTAGCTTTTTTTTTGAATTTTAAGTTGCGTAATGTTGCAGTTACTGTGTCTAAGTTAGAAATGAGGTTTTGCCAAATCTCAAGTATCCTGGTTTAAAAATGGCTTGCGAATTTACATTTCAAGTCTTAATTTTGGATTAGTTTTGTTAAATTGTGAATTTCAAATGTTAAAATATTTTAAGTATAATAATCTTATTTTAAAATATCTCGTTTCGAATTTATAAAGTAACCAATAAACGATTTCTTAAAAAGCGCAATTGTTTTAAGAAGCCAATAAATTTTCGCTAAATCGTTTACACGCATTTAAATTTAAATTTTGCAAATCTCTTTTGTATTTAAAAGTTCTTGTTTGTATTTAAAAGTATTATATCTTGTTTGTATTTAAAAGTTGGTTTTAAAATTAAATATTAAGTATTAAAAAGTAGGTTCAAAAAAAAATCCCAAATTAAAGAAATTTTTTAATACCAAAGGTAAATACTTATGATTATTATATTTAGAGTAATGTTTTTAGCTGTTTATACTAAATAATTTTTGTTTTGCAACTTTTCGAAGGAACTAATGGATTTACTTAACTTAGTCGGAGAAACTTATGGTTTTACTCAATTCCTGAATGAAAATGATGGGGGCCCATGGCCCCTAATTTTGAAAACGATGGGGCCATGGGCCCCCTAATTTTTTCAAAAGGGTTTTATTTCTTTATTTTTTAGCAAAGCCGATTTTTAATAGTAAGTTTTGATATTTTAGGTTTTTTTGGTGCTTTCACCCCTACTAAAAAGTCACGCTGTTACCCATGACTCTAAGTGTTATACTTTAATATAGTTTACATTTATAATTAGTCCACGAGAAATGCCAAAAGTAAAGGCTACAATTACACGGATGAAAAGTGAAAAAAAATATTGTGGTAGCCCATGTGAATTATCAATAACAGATCCAAGCACTTTTAGACAGGTTATTCAGTATTATTACTACCTTGTTCATATAAATCCAAATGCAGATATCGTATTAGTGACTCAGCAAATAAGCAATAACATAAAATCAATTTGGGCTACAGTAAACCCAAGTTTACCTCTTATAACAGACAAATCTATTAATAGGAAAGTTAAAGATCTTCTCGTACTTGTTAAGGATATTAATCGCAAGCATGGAAAAGCAAGCGCTAAAAGAAATCTTGATGCAAACTTAGACAAACTTTTTGATATTTCTGCATGTTCCTGTTCATTAGATGTGTTTCCCTGTAGTGACAGAAAAGTTTCATCTAATAAAGAAAATTGCATAGAAGAACATATTGTATGCCTTTGCTCTCAAAGTAATAAAGTACCTCTTGAAGACAGAGCTTATCTTCGTGATCAGAGGAAAAAAATTGGTCCAAAAGGTGCATATCAACTTTCTTCTGTTGATAGATTTTCTGTCAAAAGGATTCAAAGACTTGATAAAGAACGAAAAAAAATATCTCATAAGCTAGTTGATGAAGATGAATCCCTCATACGACACGTAAACTTAATTGAAGAAACAAGTGATTTAACCATTACGGAGGTAAATATTTTATAAATACATGAAAAATTTGTAGTAGATGAAACAAAAAGTATTTTATTGTATTAACTTTTTTTAGGATGAAGGTGAATGGAAACCAATAAATAATCCTTTTGGAAAATAGAACTTGGTTAAACTTCCAAGATTTGCAATGGAACTAGTCAGAAACGAGTGTTCGTCAAACGTAGGTGCAGCCCTTGCAAATGCTTTACTATATGACATAAAATATCTCCTGAAAAGTGATGTTGATATAAAAGATATTTTGATTGATAAATGCAAATTAGATAGGGCCAAGTCAAAAGTAAATATTGTTAGTGAAGATGTGGACTCAGAACAAAAAAAACAGTTAATTTGTCTTGGGGTTGATAGCAAGTTCGATCAGATAACTAAAACAAGTAAAGTAATAAACTCACCTCAAGGTGAAGTACTGAAGAAATGCATTAAACCTGAACATCACCTCACATTTACCTATGAAGATGGAGAATCGAGTGGAAATTATTTGACTCATAGAAGGATTCCTGTCACTGGTGCTACAGGCTTAGTCCTTGCTACCGAAACATTCAGTGTTTTACAAGAACATAACAGTTTGGAAAGCATACAAGCTGTTCTTCTTGATAATGCTGCTACCAATACTGGACCAATAAGTGGCTTAGTTGTAAAACTAGAAGAGTTTTTAAAAAGAAAACTACACCTAATTGGATGCGCTTTATATCAAAATCAACTTCCGTTACAAGCTCTTTTTGTGAAACTTGATGGTGACACAACCGGGCCAAAGAAACTTCAGTGGCCTACTTGGCAAAAGATGTGCTGAAAATATTCAGGATAGAAATCAAGTTTTGTTTGAATGTATTGAAAACCCAATTGTAGATAAATATATTCCAGAAGAAATACTAACAGACCTTAGTTGCGATCACTTTTATTTGAATATTGCAAAGGAATAGGTATTGGTAAAGTTTCTGATAAATAGGCTGCCTATAAAATTGGACCGCTAAACCATGCAAGGTGATTAACACTAGCTACTCGCCTTCTTTGTTTGTGTACTAGAGATAATCAACTAACCGTTTCTTTAAAAAAAACTTGAATATTGTTCAGGTTTACGCTCCAGCGTGGTTTGAAATAAAAAAATCTTCAAAATTTCACAAATCCCCACGCCTTATTTTTTCTACTATTACTAGAATAAATAATCTCCCCTTTGATGATGTTAAACATATTGTTAAAAAAACATTAAAAACAACGCATTGTGTCTAAAACCTGAAAATATTCTTTATGCCATGCTAAAAGATAATGACATCAATATACGAAACTTTGGTTTTCAAACCTTACTGGCTCTAAGGCAAAGGTATTTTTTTTATAATTAACTAAAATAAATTAAAAAAAAAGACACATAAAATGTGGTAATTGCCTTTGATTTATATTTATAGAGTAAACAACAAAAGTTTGGAAGTAAATTTGAAGAAAATTCTAGAAATTAATTTTAATGCTAATCATTGGTATGAGTTGGTTGACATCATCAATACTAAATTCTCGGAGCCCCCAACAACACAAAATTTTTCAATTGAGCAAATCCAATATATGATTGACAATAATGTTGAACCTGAAATCCCCGACTTTCCATCTCATTCCCAGAGTGTTGAGCGAGCGGTAAAACTTGTGTTAAAAGCATCCCAATATGTCAATGGATTCGAGAATCGACACAGCTGCATTTTAACTAAACTACTTAGCAGGAAGATGCGTAAACCATATGTTTCAAAAGGGCACTATTTCCATTCTTATGATGATATTTTTTAATTAAAAATGTTTTCCTAAATATATATAACCATGTTCAAAATGTTTTAAATTGTAAAAATAATGTTTATTTTGATATTCTTATGTAAATATAAAAATAAAAGTTTCACTTTTTAAATTTTCAAACAGTTTACAAGTTGTTATAAAATTAGCTTAATTGTTATAAATTATTATAAACTTAAATCATTCAGAAATGCAGTTAATTAAAAAAAAAAAAAATGAACATATTTAAAACGTCAATTTTTGCATATAACGCCTTTTTAGGTGTTTTTCCCAAAATCCTACAAATCTTTGAATTTAAATCCGCAAGCGATTCTTCATCCAAAATCTCTCAAATTTTGAGAGTAATCATATTTTAACTGTCTCCAACTACTGCAATATTACGCAATATGCGGAATTAAAATCGACCTACCCTAATACACAAGAAGCAAAATTTGGGGCAAATATAAAAAAAATGCGATTACAAAAAAAAAATTCCTAAAATATTGACATTTACCTTGTGCTCAAGCGGCAAAACATCCCAAAAAATGCCCTAATTGTTCCTAAATTATTTGGTTTTGAATGCAAGGTAAATCTCAATATTTTGTAAATTTTTTTTTTTCTAATGTGATCATAATGGTTTTAAGTTTTTTTTTAGATTGTTGTGTATCCTAGTCTTTTCATAATTATTGTTTATATTAAAAAATAATTTCAAAAGTGCAGCTTATTCTGTTTACATTTATCAGGTCTCTGTGTACATTAAATTTTGATCTATATTTAGATAGCTTGACAAAACTGGTGCCATGGTTTTTTTCACTTGATCGAACTCATTATGCTCGATGGTTATCTGTGCACATTCGAGACATGGTTTGTCTTTCACAGAATAGTTCATCAACTTTAGCTGCATTAAACACACAACTTGTTCTCTGTTGTATTGATTACACACTTCCTTTCATAGTTCAGTTATCAGTGCAAGTACTTGATCATATGATACACTTCAACCAAGTTTAATTAGCTCATCAATAAGTGGTTACTTTCTTGTAGTTCTATGCACAAGCAAACTAACATACAGAGGTAATGGAGTTTCTTGTGATTGAATTCATCTACTTTTATCAACAGAAGAGTTATATTTCTCTAATCGCTTGTGCTTCACACAACTAAAAGTAAGTATCTGACTTATTATATATTAGGCCTTGTTAAGAAGTGTTACGCAGCTCGCATTTTGCCTGCAAAAAGGCAATTTGCATTCGCGTTCACCAGTTTTGCTGAATGCTAAGGCAAACTTTTATCTTTTAGAATATTTAAATTATCTTTTAATATTGTTTACGTGACGTTTATTCAGAAGAATTAAAGTTGTAAGTAAAAGCATTTAACCGCAATTGTAAACTTTTTTGTTAAAGAAACAGTTTGTTTAATAATTTTGTTGTTAAAAATTAGTTAAAGAAAATAAAGTGTTTTAAGCTTTATCCTAAGGAATTAAATATATAAATTCCTTTTAAATACAAAAATTATTTTTGTCATAATAATTTTAAAAATGCACGATTTATTTTGATATAAATATTTTATTAATAAGATTTTTGTTTATTGTTAATTCAATAACGTAAAGTTTTAATGACGTTCATTTAATTTATGAAAATAAATAATGATGACGTATATGTTATCGGTAAATTGGACCGCTAAACCATGCAAGGTGATTAACACTAGCTACTCGCCTTCTTTGTTTGTGTACTAGAGATAATCAACTAACCGTTTCTTTAAAAAAAACTTGAATATTGTTCAGGTTTACGCTCCAGCGTGGTTTGAAATAAAAAAATCTTCAAAATTTCACAAATCCCCACGCCTTATTTTTTCTACTATTACTAGAATAAATAATCTCCCCTTTGATGATGTTAAACATATTGTTAAAAAAACATTAAAAACAACGCATTGTGTCTAAAACCTGAAAATATTCTTTATGCCATGCTAAAAGATAATGACATCAATATACGAAACTTTGGTTTTCAAACCTTACT
This sequence comes from Hydra vulgaris, assembly GCF_038396675.1. Classification (NCBI taxonomy): domain Eukaryota; kingdom Metazoa; phylum Cnidaria; class Hydrozoa; order Anthoathecata; family Hydridae; genus Hydra; species Hydra vulgaris. Next base: position 40,393,741 of record NC_088931.1, read on the forward strand.
GGCTCTAAGGCAAAGGTATTTTTTTTATAATTAACTAAAATAAATTAAAAAAAAAGACACATAAAATGTGGTAATTGCCTTTGATTTATATTTATAGAGTAAACAACAAAAGTTTGGAAGTAAATTTGAAGAAAATTCTAGAAATTAATTTTAATGCTAATCATTGGTATGAGTTGGTTGACATCATCAATACTAAATTCTCGGAGCCCCCAACAACACAAAATTTTTCAATTGAGCAAATCCAATATATGATTGACAATAATGTTGAACCTGAAATCCCCGACTTTCCATCTCATTCCCAGAGTGTTGAGCGAGCGGTAAAACTTGTGTTAAAAGCATCCCAATATGTCAATGGATTCGAGAATCGACACAGCTGCATTTTAACTAAACTACTTAGCAGGAAGATGCGTAAACCATATGTTTCAAAAGGGCACTATTTCCATTCTTATGATGATATTTTTTAATTAAAAATGTTTTCCTAAATATATATAACCATGTTCAAAATGTTTTAAATTGTAAAAATAATGTTTATTTTGATATTCTTATGTAAATATAAAAATAAAAGTTTCACTTTTTAAATTTTCAAACAGTTTACAAGTTGTTATAAAATTAGCTTAATTGTTATAAATTATTATAAACTTAAATCATTCAGAAATGCAGTTAATTAAAAAAAAAAAAAATGAACATATTTAAAACGTCAATTTTTGCATATAACGCCTTTTTAGGTGTTTTTCCCAAAATCCTACAAATCTTTGAATTTAAATCCGCAAGCGATTCTTCATCCAAAATCTCTCAAATTTTGAGAGTAATCATATTTTAACTGTCTCCAACTACTGCAATATTACGCAATATGCGGAATTAAAATCGACCTACCCTAATACACAAGAAGCAAAATTTGGGGCAAATATAAAAAAAATGCGATTACAAAAAAAAAATTCCTAAAATATTGACATTTACCTTGTGCTCAAGCGGCAAAACATCCCAAAAAATGCCCTAATTGTTCCTAAATTATTTGGTTTTGAATGCAAGGTAAATCTCAATATTTTGTAAATTTTTTTTTTTCTAATGTGATCATAATGGTTTTAAGTTTTTTTTTAGATTGTTGTGTATCCTAGTCTTTTCATAATTATTGTTTATATTAAAAAATAATTTCAAAAGTGCAGCTTATTCTGTTTACATTTATCAGGTCTCTGTGTACATTAAATTTTGATCTATATTTAGATAGCTTGACAAAACTGGTGCCATGGTTTTTTTCACTTGATCGAACTCATTATGCTCGATGGTTATCTGTGCACATTCGAGACATGGTTTGTCTTTCACAGAATAGTTCATCAACTTTAGCTGCATTAAACACACAACTTGTTCTCTGTTGTATTGATTACACACTTCCTTTCATAGTTCAGTTATCAGTGCAAGTACTTGATCATATGATACACTTCAACCAAGTTTAATTAGCTCATCAATAAGTGGTTACTTTCTTGTAGTTCTATGCACAAGCAAACTAACATACAGAGGTAATGGAGTTTCTTGTGATTGAATTCATCTACTTTTATCAACAGAAGAGTTATATTTCTCTAATCGCTTGTGCTTCACACAACTAAAAGTAAGTATCTGACTTATTATATATTAGGCCTTGTTAAGAAGTGTTACGCAGCTCGCATTTTGCCTGCAAAAAGGCAATTTGCATTCGCGTTCACCAGTTTTGCTGAATGCTAAGGCAAACTTTTATCTTTTAGAATATTTAAATTATCTTTTAATATTGTTTACGTGACGTTTATTCAGAAGAATTAAAGTTGTAAGTAAAAGCATTTAACCGCAATTGTAAACTTTTTTGTTAAAGAAACAGTTTGTTTAATAATTTTGTTGTTAAAAATTAGTTAAAGAAAATAAAGTGTTTTAAGCTTTATCCTAAGGAATTAAATATATAAATTCCTTTTAAATACAAAAATTATTTTTGTCATAATAATTTTAAAAATGCACGATTTATTTTGATATAAATATTTTATTAATAAGATTTTTGTTTATTGTTAATTCAATAACGTAAAGTTTTAATGACGTTCATTTAATTTATGAAAATAAATAATGATGACGTATATGTTATCGGTAAATTGGACCGCTAAACCATGCAAGGTGATTAACACTAGCTACTCGCCTTCTTTGTTTGTGTACTAGAGATAATCAACTAACCGTTTCTTTAAAAAAAACTTGAATATTGTTCAGGTTTACGCTCCAGCGTGGTTTGAAATAAAAAAATCTTCAAAATTTCACAAATCCCCACGCCTTATTTTTTCTACTATTACTAGAATAAATAATCTCCCCTTTGATGATGTTAAACATATTGTTAAAAAAACATTAAAAACAACGCATTGTGTCTAAAACCTGAAAATATTCTTTATGCCATGCTAAAAGATAATGACATCAATATACGAAACTTTGGTTTTCAAACCTTACTGGCTCTAAGGCAAAGGTATTTTTTTTATAATTAACTAAAATAAATTAAAAAAAAAGACACATAAAATGTGGTAATTGCCTTTGATTTATATTTATAGAGTAAACAACAAAAGTTTGGAAGTAAATTTGAAGAAAATTCTAGAAATTAATTTTAATGCTAATCATTGGTATGAGTTGGTTGACATCATCAATACTAAATTCTCGGAGCCCCCAACAACACAAAATTTTTCAATTGAGCAAATCCAATATATGATTGACAATAATGTTGAACCTGAAATCCCCGACTTTCCATCTCATTCCCAGAGTGTTGAGCGAGCGGTAAAACTTGTGTTAAAAGCATCCCAATATGTCAATGGATTCGAGAATCGACACAGCTGCATTTTAACTAAACTACTTAGCAGGAAGATGCGTAAACCATATGTTTCAAAAGGGCACTATTTCCATTCTTATGATGATATTTTTTAATTAAAAATGTTTTCCTAAATATATATAACCATGTTCAAAATGTTTTAAATTGTAAAAATAATGTTTATTTTGATATTCTTATGTAAATATAAAAATAAAAGTTTCACTTTTTAAATTTTCAAACAGTTTACAAGTTGTTATAAAATTAGCTTAATTGTTATAAATTATTATAAACTTAAATCATTCAGAAATGCAGTTAATTAAAAAAAAAAAAAATGAACATATTTAAAACGTCAATTTTTGCATATAACGCCTTTTTAGGTGTTTTTCCCAAAATCCTACAAATCTTTGAATTTAAATCCGCAAGCGATTCTTCATCCAAAATCTCTCAAATTTTGAGAGTAATCATATTTTAACTGTCTCCAACTACTGCAATATTACGCAATATGCGGAATTAAAATCGACCTACCCTAATACACAAGAAGCAAAATTTGGGGCAAATATAAAAAAAATGCGATTACAAAAAAAAAATTCCTAAAATATTGACATTTACCTTGTGCTCAAGCGGCAAAACATCCCAAAAAATGCCCTAATTGTTCCTAAATTATTTGGTTTTGAATGCAAGGTAAATCTCAATATTTTGTAAATTTTTTTTTTTCTAATGTGATCATAATGGTTTTAAGTTTTTTTTTAGATTGTTGTGTATCCTAGTCTTTTCATAATTATTGTTTATATTAAAAAATAATTTCAAAAGTGCAGCTTATTCTGTTTACATTTATCAGGTCTCTGTGTACATTAAATTTTGATCTATATTTAGATAGCTTGACAAAACTGGTGCCATGGTTTTTTTCACTTGATCGAACTCATTATGCTCGATGGTTATCTGTGCACATTCGAGACATGGTTTGTCTTTCACAGAATAGTTCATCAACTTTAGCTGCATTAAACACACAACTTGTTCTCTGTTGTATTGATTACACACTTCCTTTCATAGTTCAGTTATCAGTGCAAGTACTTGATCATATGATACACTTCAACCAAGTTTAATTAGCTCATCAATAAGTGGTTACTTTCTTGTAGTTCTATGCACAAGCAAACTAACATACAGAGGTAATGGAGTTTCTTGTGATTGAATTCATCTACTTTTATCAACAGAAGAGTTATATTTCTCTAATCGCTTGTGCTTCACACAACTAAAAGTAAGTATCTGACTTATTATATATTAGGCCTTGTTAAGAAGTGTTACGCAGCTCGCATTTTGCCTGCAAAAAGGCAATTTGCATTCGCGTTCACCAGTTTTGCTGAATGCTAAGGCAAACTTTTATCTTTTAGAATATTTAAATTATCTTTTAATATTGTTTACGTGACGTTTATTCAGAAGAATTAAAGTTGTAAGTAAAAGCATTTAACCGCAATTGTAAACTTTTTTGTTAAAGAAACAGTTTGTTTAATAATTTTGTTGTTAAAAATTAGTTAAAGAAAATAAAGTGTTTTAAGCTTTATCCTAAGGAATTAAATATATAAATTCCTTTTAAATACAAAAATTATTTTTGTCATAATAATTTTAAAAATGCACGATTTATTTTGATATAAATATTTTATTAATAAGATTTTTGTTTATTGTTAATTCAATAACGTAAAGTTTTAATGACGTTCATTTAATTTATGAAAATAAATAATGATGACGTATATGTTATCGGTAACTGATAAATAATAAAAAAAACTCTTTATTGTTTAAAAAAAATTTAGTTCCTATTTGAAAAAAATAATAAAAATGATTTTTCAAATAGGAACTTAGATTTTATTTGTAACTTTTGTTATAGAGAGAGAAAAAAAACTATTTGTATGATTTTTAACGCTTTAATAAAATAACTTTAATTACAATGCGGTACTTGAAAAGACGCTAGAGACGCAATATAACTTCTAACAAAACAAAATATATTTGCTGAGTTGAGTTACTTTGAAATGCGTTACGTGTTTTCGTAACACAGCAAAATCTCGTAGCAAGGCCTGGTATATGCACCAGGAGTGTTACTTGGCTTAGTTTTTATGTCAATGCTGGGACCTTCTAGTATCAAATTAACGAGTGCAAGGAGGTTTTATGATACTGACCTTTCCTGACTCCCTGGCTGAAATGTACCTGTTAAAAATGTTCAGAGGTGTCAAATATAGTTTGGCGTATAATCTGTGCAGCCTTTGACAAAAAAATTGCATCACAATCACAGTCATATTAACAGGCTTTATGAAGTGCTGGACCAATCCCACAATTAAAAACTTGTAAAACATCTCGACCATCCTGTTATGCATGCATGTTAGGAAAATGGGCTAATAGTCTTTCTTTCAAACATGTGCTATGTATTCACTGAATTGGTGTATGCAGCCTATGATCAGTTAGTTTGGACAACCAATCAGTGTATAGTCTAGCTAAATCAGCTTATTTGAAAATGGGTGTGATACCATTCTCTGACTTTGTTTCTTTAATGTAAGCTATCAACTGAGCAAAAACAATACTATTTACTTCTTCATTTCAGCACGCATGTGTCTATCAAAAGCACATTTTTTGTTGTATAGGTCATTCAGACACTTATTCTATAAAATTTTAACGTAATAGTTATTTTAATGTTTATAGACCCCAGTACTTTTAATTACATTATTAAATTTAAGTTTCCTTACATAACGTTTGTTTTCACAATAAAAATTTTCACTATTAAAAGTGTTTATAAAATTAATCATAGAAAAAGTTTGAAAAGAGTTATATAAAAAATTACAAATTTATATAAATAAAATTATCTATAATATTCTTTGGCAAATTAAATAAAACCCATTTTATTGTAAATGATCATTAGCATGAATTTGTTACTTTAATTAATAAAGTAATAAGTAAATGTAATTTATGTATTTAAATTAAATTTTTAATTTTTAATATTAAATTTGTATTAAAATTTAATATATTTACAATATAAAATAATTAACAAAGCATTTTGCATAGTATACAAAGGTTTTTTAAAGGTTTATATATATCAGACTCAGACAGGAATGACATGCGATAGAGCGCTATTGCTGACCACACAAATGATTTTATTTTTGACAACTTGGACCACAACTGTTTAGATGTTTAGAAGATTTTTAAACATTTTAATAATGCACTTAAAAAGAAATGCTAGCTAAACAAGGAAGAAAATTTTTAAAAAATGATAAAAAAAAACAATTCTTTGCAAAAAAGACAAAATATATATGCACTAAAGTATAACTCAAAAAACTCAAACTTGAAGCGAAAATTAATTTTTGTTACGTTTTTAATTGCGTTTAAAATAAATTACTTAAAATTTATCCTTTGAAACTTTTTGTTAAAATTATGCAAAACGCTTTTACAAATTACTTCTAATGATTGTTTAATGAATGAACAAATTTTATTTAAATTAATAAAGAGTTTTTTTTTTTCAACTTTTAAAAGTTGAAAGTTGAAGAGTTTTTTGTTCAACTTTTAAGAGTTGAAGTTGAAGAGTTTCTTATTCAACTTTTAAAAGTTGAACAAAAAAAATGTTAAAAAAAATACTGTAGTCTATTTAAAATAGTAATTTTTAATCATTTAATGCTCTGATTAGTTAGTCTAGTTAAAAAAAAAAATTTAAACAATTCTTTGTAAAAATAGAAACAAAAAAAAAACAAAAAGCAATTAAATTATTTCCAATTCTGTTGCAATTAATTCCATTGCAACAGAAGATTTAATTTAACCTAACAATCTTTTTTAAAACATTTAAATTGTTAAAACATCAAAACCACTGTGGTCGAATTGTAAAGAAAAAATATTATAAGAATGGTCAGTTACAGCGAGCGATTCCTGTCAGTTACACACCATTCCTGTCCAAGCCTGATATATATACACACACACACACACACACACACACACACACACACACACATATATATATTATGTATATATTCATATATACATACATACATACATATATATATCTAGCCTTGTTGCCCTTGTGTGAAGTTTTTCTGGCTACCCTTGACAATTTATAAATTTTTATTTATTATATTGAAAATAATAACAAAATAAATTCCAAAATAATATATAGCAATCAACTGTTTAATTTAAATAGATCATAACAATGTATGTAAATTAATATAAATATATAATTATATATATATATATATATATATATATATATATATATATATATATATATATATATATATATACCTATATATATACATATATATATATACACACACACACACACACACACACACACACACACACACACACACGAACACACACACACACAACGTATCTTATACCTCCAGTACTTGATCCAAAGGGTGTTTGCTGTGAACCAAATGCATTAGTAGTCGTTCCAAATCCTCCTCCACCAAATGGGGTTTTTGCACCAAACATTTTCTTTGACTTTATATAGTATTTAGATATATGTAAGCTAACATAATTATCATAAAAATATTTAAATTAATGAAGAATAAGGTAAAGGATGAAACACAAAATTTCAAAGTTACTATTCTTATTCAAATTGAAAATTTTTATTGAAAAATTTCTTAAAAACATAAAAATCTTGATCAAAATCTTTAATACTGCACAATACTACAATCAATTTTAGATATACTTACATAGATAGAAATAAACTAAATAAAATAACAAAACTAAATAAGATAAATAGTAAAACATAAAAAAAAATAACACAAAAGTTCTTATTTTTAATTGGGAAAAAATATAAAATTAAACATAAAAACCAATATCTTTGATATTTTATTTGATAACCATGAGAATATTTTTCTGTACATAGTATGAAACACTATATTTAACAGAATTCTATGTGTTGCCTAAGTAACTATACTTGAATAGTTACTTTCAGAAAAACATGCATGATCAGCTTCAAGGCAACTAATGACAGCCTCCCTTGACTAATTGCGGAGATTTTGCAAATTTGTGAAATAATGAATAGTGAGTTTGATAAGTAAAATTTGAAAGACTTTTTTTCTGTTATTTAAAGAATTGGAAGAGCAATATTATACCAATTATTTGATTATTTTATTGGCACTGTTCTCCGAATCAGCAGGTGTACTTCCTATACACTCACTACATCCCATAGAGATTTTCAATATTGTTTTAAAACATTTAAATGTCAAATCAGAGCCATTTTTAAATCACTAAATAATTCAAGTTTTATTAATGAATAAAGTCTAATACTATTTTTAACAATTCAGATGATTCTTTTACCCTTACTGTTAGGGTAAAAAGATGTACTTTTATACTGTTGACAATCAAAAAAAATTTTAACAAAATCAACTATTACTTGCTTTGGAGTAATTATGGAGAAAAAAAAGAGAGAAAAACATAAACTAAAAAATTTTACTTTAAATAGGAAACTTAGAAGTCAAAGTTAAAAATAGAAATGACAACAGCTTGATGAAGATAATTTATTTCATGTTATATAAGTTGTTGTCATTCTTTTTTATACATCTTATATTTTTAACTTTGTATTGCTTGCATTGTCTGTTAAAAACTTTTTTCCAAGTTTTCCTTCCTAAAATTTTAACTCTCCGATGTCTTTTTTCTTCTTAGGAGGAAAAATTCATTCTAAAGTAATCATGTTTTTAATTACTACTTGCTTGGTAATAAATAATCACAATTTAAAGTATTAAAAACTCAAAAAACAGAAAATTTAACAATATTTGTTTGATTTGACACAATGAGTTACATGTGACATAAAAAAAAAATACTTTGAATAAATAACTAATTTACATTTTAATTTACTTATTAGTTGTTTACTATTAAGTAATTTATAATATAACAACATAATACTATGTTGTTAGAAAAGATCTTTTTTCTTTTTTGTCACAGCAATTTAAAAATAGCTTTTCCTTTTTTTAGTGAAAAAAATGAAAAGACCTTTTTCAAAGTTTTTTAAAATCATTCAATAAAAGTATGAAATAACGAAACTAACCGAAAAACGAATGGAAATCCGCTCAAATTTCAAATATATACTATAGTTAACATTTGTACCAAACGGATCAACGCTAATGCATTACAAATTTTCCTTTTAAATTTCGCCATATCGAAATCATTTGTTTTTTTTATTTTCTTTTTCTTAAATTTTTAAGTTAATTTAAAAAAGTTTTGAACTTTGCATGATTAGCGTTCACGTTAGTTTAAAAAGTAAAAATTTAACTGTGTCAGGTCAGGTTTAACATGTCAGCTCAGGTTATCCTGCAACCGGTAACATTTAACCTAAATACATTCGTAAAAAATCACCTATTTGTCGGGAAACTAGGGTTGAATCCACAGAACTATTCTTTTGTTTGCTATCGTTTAGCACCACTTCGCTCTATCATCTTTCTCTTTGTTCTATATCGCTCTCCTTCGTTTTAAGACTGTCCTTTTTTTAATGTTAAATCAGATCAAATTGACAATGCCTATTTTCTTTATTCTTCATCCGATATCATTGTTGTTGGTGACTTTAGTGCTCATCACACTAAATAGCTTGGTTCTAGTGTCAGTGACTCTGCAGGTGTTAAGGCCACAACTTTTGCCTTTCTTATTCTCTAACACAATTAGCCTACTTTCCAACTCGCTTTCCAGACAACCCGAATCGTTTATCTTCTCTGCTCAACTTATATCTAGTTTCTGATACTAGTCAGTCCTCAGTTTTAATTACATTCTCTCTTAGGTGTTTCTGATAACGCTTTGATTTTTCTAAAACTATTATCTCATTCTTCTTCATCATCAGAATTCCACTATCATTGTACCTTTTACAACTACTTTAAAGCTAACTTGGAATGATTTTTTTCGTGATGGCGCTTGGGTATAAATCTTTCGTCTTCCCACTGACAAATATGCTTTTTATGTATCTCTTGGATTTAGGGTGGCATGGAATCTTTTATTCCCTCTCAACGTTTTCAATTCAAGTCCCATTTCTCCATGGATTTCTTCTCATTATGCTATTGCCATTTCCATAAGTAATCATTACTTCCATACCGATCTTCAAAACAATTCCCCGAAAAACAGACGTCTGTTTACTATTGCTAGAAATCATTATAAAAAGGTTTTCTTTAATGGCAAAAGAATTAGCACTTAAGTAACTGGCACCACCTGCATCCGCTGTATTTTTGGAAGATTGTTTTCATTATTTATTAGAAAAAACGATCAAGGCTAACTCAACGAGGAGAAATATTAGTTTCTCCACGTTGAGATAAAAAAAATATAAATGAGTGATAAACTGATGTATTTATTGCGCATATATAATTTTAGTAATATTTTAACAAAAAAAAACAATTTTCAATAGGTAAATATCTATAAATATCTTAATAAAACAACATTGCATGATTGTCTTATTTAAGTAGCATTTTGAGCTTTCTGCGATGAATTAAAACCAGTTCTAAATTTGATGGGAAAAGAAAAATATAAAATGTGTTTAAAATACTTCTGTTAAAACTTGTTTATGTTCCAACTCTATAAAGTTGGAATATAGAGTTGTTTGTTTTTTTTAAAAAAAACAAAATCTTTACTTTCAACAAGGCAGCAAGCCATCACTATTATAATAGTGGTTGCTTGCTTGGAAATGAAGATTTAAAAAAAAAAAAACTAAAACCCTATTCACATCAACAATAAAACAAGTTTTAACATTAGTATTTTAGTACAAAAAAAAAAAAACTAAAGCTGTTTAACTTTCTCGTTTAGCCGAGGATATGATACAAGAACATTTAAAACTGATGCAACTGATTTCATTTCTCCAAAAATTGTTAAAGTTTTAACAATGATTTTTTAAGAATTTACTACTCTAAAAGTTCTATCTGACATATCAAATGCTAATGATACATACAAATACGCATACTTTCTTCGTGAGCAGACGTGTTTTTGCAAGCGTAATAATTAAAAGAAAATAAATCGTAGTTTTTTTAAGTTTTAGTATTTATATATCTTTTAAAAAAGGAATTATTAAAGGAAAAAAAGACACAATTAAAACAAAGTAATACATTATGTATAAATTATGAAACGATAAACAAATTATTTCAATAAAGCTTGTTCGGGATATATTCAACAAAATTTTTATTAAGCAACAAAATTTTATTTTAAAACTAATAAGGGGAAATCTGAAATTAACAAACGATACGATAACGATATCGATATAATTATGGTAAAAGAATTGTGTGCGACACTCCAAAAAGAAAACATATTAATTAAAGAGAAACAAAAAAACTACGTTAAAAGATTAAACAAAAGTGAAAATGTGCAAATAGATATAGAAGAAAGTCTGAACAAAAGACATACAAGAAAAAAAAAATCTCGAATCAGAAATAAAAATCTTATCAAAATCAGAGAACAGAGATACGGAAGATAATAAACTAAGGCAGCTAGAAGATAGACAAAGAAGGAATAATCTTCGAATAGAGGGATTATGGGAAAATGAAATGGAATTTGTGATGACACCAAACTAAAAGTATTAGGTATTTTTGAAAAAAAACTTAATTTAAAAGAAATTGTAATTGAACGGGTTCACAGGTCAGAAAAAGTTGAAATAGGTAGACCAAGATCAATAGTAATGAAACTGTTAAATTACAAAGATAAAGTACAAGTTTTAAAAAGTGCAAGTAAGCTAAAAGGATTGGGAATATATATCAAAGAGGATTATTCATTCGAAACTATTCGAGCAAATGAAGATACATAGGAAAAATGGTATGTTTTCGGTGGTAATTTACGATAAATTAAAAGTAAAATATTTCAGAAAACTAAACTTTAATTAGTTTATACTTTAGATATTTTGTTAGTATTTTCTTGTTGTTATGGAAATTTTTTGTTGTTATGGAACCTTTCTTGTTGTTATGGAACCATTCTTGTTGGTATGGAAGGTATGAATTTTCGCGAATTATGCTTTATAGCTTTCCAAACAAAAAAAAGTATACTTTTAGAGAATCATTCAGATTCAGATGTTAATTTTTTTAACATTGATGAATAATTAGCAACATATCTCCTTCTTATTATAATTCTGATATTTCTTATCTTACTACTAATATAGATATTAATGCATTCTCTATTTTACTCCTAAATTTTAGGAGCTATCAAAAAAAAATTTTGATAAATTTAAAGATTTTTATTAAGTGTTGAAATTAATTTAAAATTATTTTTCTCACAGAGATCTGGTGTTGAGATAAACAAGTTGAAAAAGATTCAAATTTTCAACTACCAAACTATAAAGTTATTCATCAAGTCAGAAGTTCTGAGACAATAGGTGGACGAGTATGTATTTTTATCCACAACTCTTTAAATTTTAAACTGCTGACCGAATTTAATGTAATTAGTTATGATTCTGAATTATTAACAACCGAAGTTATAATCAAAATCACTGAAAACGTCATTGTACATGTAGTGTACAGACCGCCATTTGGCAATAACAAATTTTTTGAAAAACACCTTAAAAATTTAATTAAAAGCAAATTTTTTATGTGGCAAACTTGTCTATTTTGTTGGGGATTTTAATTATAATGTGCTTGATTACGACAAAATGTTAAAAGTTTTATGAACATCATATTTTAAAACGGATTTATTCCAACAAAAAATAAATCAACACGAATTACTATGAATAGCACAACCTCAATTGATCAAATAATAATTAATGAATATACAAAAAAAAAAAAAAAAAAAAACTGGAATAATAATCGATATATCGGATCATTTCCCAATATTTATAATCGCACGTTAAGGTGTCGAACACACCCCTCAAAAAATTATAATAATTACAAATTGAATATGTAATGATATTTCTATGAAACTTTTTAATAATTCTCTATTTTTTGAAAACTGGAACAAAATTTTACAAATTCAAACCGCAGATACTGCTTATAACAGTTTTCTTCGAATATTCAAAAAACACTATGATGGTAACAAAAACTATTAAAACTAAAACATTTCTTAACGCCGAGATTACACCAGGAATAATAAAATTATCAAAAAAAAACAAAAAACGATTGTATGAAGTATTTCTGAAAAAAAGAACTTATAAAAATGAATTAAGGTATAAAAAATATAAAGGTCACTTTGAATCAATTATAAAACTTTCAAAGAAGTTATGCTACTCAAATAAAATAATAAAATTCAAAGGCGATACTCAAAAAACGTGGCAAGTCAATAAGGAAGTAATTGGAAAAAAAACACTTAAGCTAAATGGTCTTCCAAAAAAACTAAATTATCACCATCAAAATATTACAAAAGTATCTATAATTGCTAAAACATTTAATGAGGTGATTGTCAATGCAGGTTTAAATATAGCATCAAAATTAAAACACAGTGAGTTTAGCAATGAGAAATACTTGACTCCTAGCAAATCAAAAATGGAAAATGCTAAATTAACTGAAAAAGAGTTATTAGATGCTTTGCGTTCATTAAAATTAAACAAAGCACAAGGATTTGATAATGCTAGCAGTAATGTTATAATAAAAACAAGGAATCTTTCCAAAAAAACTTAAAATTGCAAGGGAAATACCAGTTTTTAAATCTGGAGATGATGCTAATATTTCTAGCTTTAGACCTACTTCCGTTCTTCCTTGCTTCTCAAAAATACTAGAACGCATTATGTATAGCAAATTATACTCATTTTTATAAAAAAAAAAAATTCTTTAAAACAAACAAATTGCCTTCAAAACAGGGCAACTTTACTGATCATACAATTCTTCATCTCATTCAGATTATTTTTCAAGGTTTTGACAAAAACAGTTCACTTTAGGTTTTTTATAGATCTTAGAAAGACGTTTGACACTGTTGATCATAGTATTTTATTTAAAAATTAGAAAACTACGGAATCAAAAATATAAACATAGCTTGGTTTAAAAGCTACTTATCTAATAGAAAACAATATATTTCATTCGACAATGAAAAAACTAGCAATATGACAATTACTTGCGGCGTTCCTCAAGGATCTATATTAGAACCACTTTTATTTTTAATCTAATGATTTAAGCAAAGCCTCTAATATTCTAGATTCTAAGTTATTTGCTAATGACACAAATTTATTTTATGCTCATAGTGATATAACAACATTATTTAAAATGGTCAATATTCTAAAACTAATCAAATGGTTAAATATGAATAAACTTTCAATTAATTTAACTAAAACTAAGTATACTATTTTTTATGGTCTTCATAAAAAAGATAAAATCTCTCTTGTATTTCCAAAACTTATTATTGGAGAATACATCGTAATAAGAGAATGTTTAGTGAAGTTTCTCGGTGTAATTCTAGATGAAAACATAAATTGGAAAGAACACCTAACATGATTGAAAATAAAAGTTCTAAAAAATATCGGATTACTCTATAAAGCAAAACCATACTTAGATCAATCATGTTTAAAATACATGTCTCATTATCTTAATTATGCAAACATTTTTTGGTGCGGCACCAATAAAACAAAGACAAAAAAGTTATTTAACCGACAAAAACATGCAATTAGATTATTATTAAATGCACACTGCCTCTCACATTCAAAACCATTGTTTAACAATCTAAAAATATTAAGTTTGTACCAAATAAATATATACCCTCATCTAATTTTTATGAATAATAATACAAATACAATATTAATAATACTACAATACCAAATATCTTCAAACCATTATTTAATAAAATTCAACACAAATACATGACTAAATATTCAAGTAACAACTTCCCAGATAGCACATAGACGTTGGCCCAACGTTGGATCAACGTCGAAAAATTCGTTGGCCGATGGTCGGCAACCGACATCGAGCCAACGTGGATTTGATAGTCGGCGCGACGTCGCAACCAACCGTTGGGCTAACGTTGGCCCAACGTCGGATTTCGATGTAGGGCGAGCGTCGCATTCTGACGTTGGTCCAACGTATAATTCAAATAATATTAGTTTTACTTGTTTGCAAAAATTTGATTCAAAAGGTGTGCTCATCTTTTCAATCAAAAAAAAGCTTTTTCAATCAAATTAAAACTATTTATTTGATTAAAGTGTAACTTTTTTCAACTAAAGGGTAACTATTTCTTTAAATAAAGCACAACTATTTCTTTGTAATGTTTAATAAAATGTAATGTCCAAATAAGTTTGAATAAAATTTGACGCTGATGAACGAAAATAAAACATTCATTAATGAACCAACTTAAATTAAACAATTACTTAGAGAAAATCAATGTTTGTTGTAATAAACAATATAATTATATCATAATATTTGTACAAATGTTCAAACAAAATGTTCTTCTCGACTGCTAAGCATCCTTACGAATCTTGCATCTTTACTTCACTTGAGACTAACAACAACGTTGGAATGCTCCTCATTATACAATTTGGTAGAAATCTTTGAATTTGCATCTTTCGTTTGATGAGCTTTAGGCATTGCCATAACTACTGCTAAAATTATAGGTATTCATATATTTTTGTGTTTATATATATTATTAGCAAACACTTATCAGTTTCTATTTTTTTACACAAAGTTTTGTAAATAAAGACTGTTCAGAAATCTGGAGGGGCAGTATATATATATATATATATATATATATATATATATATATATATATATATATATATATATATATATATATATATATATATATATATATACATATATATATATATATATATATATATATATATATATATATATATATATATGTATATATATATATATAAATATATATATAAATATATATATATATATATATATATATATATATATATATATACATATATATATATATATATATATATATATATATATGTGTGTGTGTATATATAAACACACACACACACACACATCGAATATAAAATCTATATTTAAGTAATAAAATAGTTAATAACAAACATATGTTAAATATAAGCACAATATACAAATAAAATGTCCATAAATAAAAACAAATTTTTTTGTGGATATATTACCTGCATTAACATGGCGACAAAATATTTTTTTTTTAATAATTACTACATTCGTTGATATTTTGCTTTCATTTTTTAATACCACATCTAAACAAGAAATTATTGAAATATTAAAATTATTGAAAATTATTAAAATAGTATCAGTATTTTACTGCAAAAACTAGAAGTAATATGCTTCAAAATTCTCTTATACAAATAATATATGAATTCCAATCACCATTAAAATGCTGCAAATGCATATAAAATACATTACCATATCCCTTTTTAACAGCTGTTAAAGAGGGATATATTAACAAATGACGAATTACAAAACAAATGCTTCACAAAGACATAATTGAAAAAAAAATTAAACTAAAGTTTCATTCAGTAAATAATGACACGTGTTAGTAAATAAGAATGAAACAATGAACAATCAAAACATACGAAAGAAACATACTATAAGATGTGGTAATACCTTTTTCATCAGGATTGCTATCCAGATCACTTTCATTTTCTG